>NW_026624241.1:64893-67919 GCF_030028575.1 Malurus melanocephalus
TGCCTCTCTTTGTGGTGATGATTTCTGTTTATGATATTTGATTTTTGAGCAGGGATTTCCCATCTCTGGGTTTGTTGTTGCAGTCTGAGGGTTCAGGAGCTCCCCTGCTCCCTTTGCCATGGGATTCCCTCTGGAAGTGTTGGAGCACTCCTCCCATCCATCTTCACATTCCAGCTCAGAGCAAACCTTCAAATGTTTCATTTTGTCTGGAAGAACTCTCGTGCTGTTCTGTCAGTGCAGCATATGCTGAGATTGTCTTGAAAAAGAAAGAACGCTCYGGATTCTGTTCCTTTTCTGCACTAAAACAACACACACACACAAAACTTCTTTCCAGCAGAGCTGCAAAGCTCACTTACACAGAGCATTTCTGCTCCGAGAACAGAGTTTTCATTATCTCTGAGCTCTCAGGAGGGGTGTGAATCTTTCACACACACCCTGTGCAGAAATCCCTCAGAAATCAGAAATCCTGCTGCCCTCAGTGGGATTCTCCTGGATCCCAGCAGTGCAGAAATCCCTCAGAAATCAGAAATCCTGCTGCCCTCGGTGGGATTCTCCCAGATCCCAGCAGTGCTTGGTGAGCTCGCCCTGGGTGTCAGTGCTGCCCTGCTCCCTGGAGGAGATGCAGCAGGTGCAGCTCCAAGCAGTAGTAATGCCGTAGTAAGGCTGTAGTAATGGTGGGAGAGGTGGGGGCTGAGCAGGGAAGGCTCAGGAGGCCACGAGACGTTCCTCAGCAGAGTCAGGCTCCTGAGGGCCTCCAACCTATTTAAAAAGGATCATCATTCATCAGCACCATCATCATTATCCTCTGGATCGGGAGGAGGAGGGGAGGGATAATCAGCAGGAGATGATCAGCTCCTTATCACCCAGCTCCTTCATTCTGGTGCTTCAGCTGCAGGATYCTTTCGGGAGAGATAATTCATATTTTATCATTAAAAGTGCTGATCATAACCTCGTTAATAGATGGAYATTGCTAACACACACAAAAAGCTAACATGATAAAATGTGGGGCTYCTATTAAATGACTTCCAGCGGTTTTGCTCACCTCGCCACCCCTCCCTCTGCTCCTGCTCCATCACAGACACTGCTTGTACACGGCACACAAAATCCATAAACTCTTTCCAGGAATACAAAAGCATTCCCTATGATGTTGATAAGAAACAGGACAGTCACTCTCCCCTGACATATTTGTTCTTTAAAAACAAATCAATGGCGCAGGGATTTGGCACCTGAATGCAGAACAACGGCTTGATGAGGCAAAGATTGTCTTCATTAAGGACATTAATATTCATAGAGAGTAGAAAATCTGACACAAGAGAGGACTCACTAACCTTTTCTCATATTAGATTTTTACTTCTTAACACAATTACAGTCCGGCAATGACTTAATTAATGCTGCTTTTTGTCAGACTGCTTTAAAGAGCTGTCAATTTGGTCCTGCAGAGGCTGTCAGTGAAAGAGAAAGACAGTCATCTAGGCGAAAAAGACACAGGAAGAAATTCAAACACTTAATAACATTCAAAGTGCTATGCAAAGTCACATATCAACCTGTATTAAGGAGAGTTTTTGTCTTTCCTCCCTTCGTACTTATGCTAATATTTTCCAGGTGAAATGGGGGCTGCTGCCACCTCTAATTCTGAGGAACACGGTCTGCAGTGAAGGAGGGGTCAGCAAAYTCGGGGTATTTTGGTTTCAGAGGATCAGGGCTCTCTCCAATCCTCTGTGGAGAGCAGAGGCACTGAGATCCACTCCCGGAATTCTGATGAAGTGCCTGCCAGGAAYGGTTCCTGATGGAAAAAGGTTTGAGCTGCTCCATCTCCTGGTTCTCCTTCAACCTCCAGAATCCAGGGAAGCGTTTGGAAAATCACCATGGAAATCCCCAGTAAGTTCTCAAAGAGCCTGGAGGGKTTTTAAGGCTCCAAAGTTGGTTCAAGCCATGTTTCCAGCTCTGGTGAGCTCAGCAGAGGAGTGGGAGCTCATTAAGGTACAGAAATTCATCTGCTTGCAGTCACCTGGCCTTGTTCTAAATAGCTGCACAGGGAAATATTTCATCTTTTTTTTACCTGTGTGAAAATGACCGTGTGGTGCTGAATGTGAGCTCTGCTTAGACTTTAATTATTTATGAATCTAATAAATATAGTTTATTAAAATATTTAAAGTGCGATATTTAAAATATCCTTTTTTTAATCTACATAGATTAGGATTTTTTTCAACAAATAACTTTTTGCCACATCTGGTGTTTAGGATCACAGAATGTCTCAAATTGGATCATTGAGTCCGGTTCCTTTCTCCTCACAGAACCACCCAAAGCTAACCTGGGACTTAGAGTGGCATCCAGAATTTGTKGCACACTTGGGTTGCATTATGATGCCCAAACAGAATGTTAAACCAGGCTTTGCATCACGTGTGCCATTTAATTCTGGGGTTTTTTTGGACTTCTTTGAGTYTATTTTAGTAAATAATTTGAGTGCACAATGTAAATATGTTAAGAATATTCTTTATCCCAGCATAATAAAAAAAAAAAAAATCCAACAGACAAAGCCCACAACTTTGTATGCCATGTTCTAGAAGGGTGATTATGTAGAAATGTAATTATCACAAGCTCCTGATGTAATCAGCACTGTCAGAGGTATTGGGGACCATGGATGGATCAGAAGGCACTGCAGAAAGTTTGGAGATACTTTTTGATGTTGAGTTTCAAATGCTGAATGCTGTTTTCCATGGTGGCAAACACTGTAAAGTGCATTACAGTTGGAACTGAGATATCTGATGTGAGAATTGACTGGGCTGGGCCTTGTGCAGGACCTGCTGTGCCACCAACCCCTCAAACACCGCTGGGAACCCCTCAGGTTGGCCTTCAAATGGAAGCACAGTTATCAAACTTCTTGTAAAACGTTCATTTTTAAATTTGAGTGAACCTTTTTTGGTTAGTTCAGCTCTTCGTTTCATAATGCAACGCGGGAAGGGAGAGGCAAGCTTTTGTAAAGATGTAAATGTGGTTCAACTTTTAAACTATTTACCTTATAAGCT
>NW_026624241.1:68434-89418 GCF_030028575.1 Malurus melanocephalus
AGAAAGCTTTTTTTTTTTTTTTTAAATCTTATATTGGAAAAGGGAGTTTTGGTCTGTGCTTCTGCACTTAGAGCTGTGTATTTTTGGCAGCTGAAAAAAAGTATGAGTATTTTGTCATAAACATAAATGTCTTCTACTTCAATCCAGGAGGAAAGCCATCAAATTAATTTGGTATCAAAGGAGGAGTTTAGAGGAGCCTTTTAGCGAGCAGAGGGTGGAATGGCAGAACATTCCTCAGGAACAGATTATCATCTTCTCCTCTAAATGCAACACCAATATTAAAAAATTTGAAAAAAAAAAAAAAGTTTGGGAATTTGAGGTCAGTTTAGAAAGCTCCAATCCTCCTCTTTTCACACGGATGAGGAATTGCTCACGGGTGAGGAATTGCACCGAGCACAGCTGAAGGCAGGAAGAAATCTTGTTGATTTTTTTGAGTCTCTTTCCTCCTCTTTTGAGTTCTTCTCCTCATCTTGCAGATCTTTTGTGGGTGAGCCAAATGTAATCAGGTTTGGCTCACTTGGAGGAATTAGGATGACTGCAAAGTATGCCAGATTTCAAAACAATTTCTAACAGTTTCTGTGATACTGTGTAAGCAACTGAAAATTGACATGTTGTGTTGTGCCCAAGTCAGCCAACTGCTGTCACTGAATAATTAGATTCTCTAGAAGAAGAGAAAGGGTTGTTTTTTTTTTTATTCCTGAACAGAATTATTAGGAAAATAATGTGGTAGCTGTTTTTTATATAGGGACAGACTCAAATTCTTCTGCTCTTGCAAGCAAATTTTTAAAAATAGTTTTCATCTGGGCCCCAAAAGTATCTTTCGTGTATTTTTGTATATAAAAGGATAAATAAGTTGTCTGGGCATTTTTATGCCAATCTGTGTGGTGCTTGCACATGGAGGAGTCATTGTTGCAGATGGTTTAATATTGTTTTTCCTAATAGGAATTAATTATTCCCTTTAATTCTCTTTATTTCACGTGGCACATCAATTCCACAAATTGAGTTCTAATATCAGGCATAGGTCATGATCTAATTATAGCAGATCTGTCAGGGACTTCTGGTATTTGTGGGATGGATTTAGTGCCTGATTCCCCAGGAGCTGCTGCTGGTGCCAAGAGCTGGGGAGAGCAGCTCTGCTCTGTTCTGTTCTGCTCTGTTCTGTTCTGCTCTGTTCTGCTCTGCTCCTCTCTCCTGGGCAGGAATCTGTGGATTCAGCTGGGAATAACCTCTCCCATTCCCATTCCCATTCCCATTCCCATTCCCATTCCCATTCCCAGCCCTGTGGAAATGCTGATCCCATCTGGAGCAGATCCTCAGGGGACTCTGCATCAGCTCAAGCTTGCAATGGGTACCAGAGAGTGAAATGATGGCATTGTTTAACAGCTGCAATGAAACTGGAATCGTTGAAAATACAGGGACTTTATTTTTTCTTTGCTCGTACTTTCTAAACCGTCTTGTTCCTTGTTTTTGGTTATTCTATCAAAAAGCAGCACAACTTTAAAACTGTTATTTCATTTTCATCTTAGCCCGACCCTTGTCTGGTCACACCTCCTCATGTATCCTTTCTAATTGAGTCACCCCTTCCAATTTATTCTTGGAGTTTTCTTTTCATAAGGACCCAGAGCAATTCTTCAATCTATAGAAACTCTGATTTTACCAATATTTTTAACCACAACAAGGCCCAGTGCAAAAACTTACGTGACAGCAATTAATGGAAAATATTTTTATTCTGGAAGTGTTTTTTTCTATTGGTCTAACTCTTGCCAGAGTGYAAATATTTCAGAAGGTGATGGTAGGGATAAATATGATGTATTTTTGAAACTTCTAATCCTTTTTCTCCCATTAAATGCAACTGCACAATTCAGTAAATGGCACTGGGAAAGAGATGGGACTCCTCTTTCTCCTCTGAAAATCCTCTTCTTTCTTTCTTTAGATCCAGTGTAAAATTCCTCATACTTTTCTGGCGCTGCTACAAATGAGAGATAAATAATAAACAGTTTCTCCCAGGGCATCCAAAGCTCCATCTATAAATCTATATTAAATCCAAGGTTAATGATTGCTTTTCTGCTTTATTGGCGGCAGGGAGCACTTCTTGAAGGAAATCCACTGTCTAAGTGGTAAAGTCTCTTTTCCGAGGTTCTTAAGCAAAATGAGACATTAAGGTTTGACCATCCTATTCTATCACGTGTGAAAAAGGAAAAAAAAAATCATGATTTGTTGTGTTTGTCAACTGGGGAAAGAAATACTTTTTATTTCCCCCGAATTCTTTTATATCTGTGCCATCCCTAATTTGATTTGGTCTTGCAGAGGAAAGTGCTGCCGTTCTCATTAGTTCTTTGCAGCTCTCCCTTCCCTGGCTGAGGTGGAAGCAGCTTTTAAATCATGTGGGAGAGCCGGGGAAGGGAAAAGAGAGAAAACAAGCTTTTTGAACCCTGTAATGTAAATTTGCAGACAATTATTCATTATTAACTGCCTGAAGCATCACACCTCTCTCACCTTTGCTGGAATGTCTGAACATTAGGGTAAACAACACGCCGCTGTCTTATCATAATGCGGTTTGCTTCACTGCAGCAAGAACTTGTCAGAAACAGATTGTGATGTTGACTTCTCAATAGGGGAAAAAAAGGGCCTAAATTAGACTTCTATAAAAAGAATATTGCATATTTATTTCCACAATAACACCGAGGAAAAACGTTAGTCAAGAAGCAAGCAATTGGGTGAATAAATAAGCTTGTCTTTGTTCTCATCAATTAAGTTATTACATCAGTTGGAAAACCAGTGAATTATAATACAGATGTTTAATGAAACACTGCTGTGCCTATAAGTCAAACTCCTATTTTGTGGTGTGATTTTGGCTGCATAGTTTTGTGTGTGTTAAACCGTATTTATTAGCTGATACCCATTATTATTTTGAGCAAGGTATAATTCAGTTGTCAGGCTCCAGCTCTGGGAAGGAGATTTAATCAGTGAGCGCCCGCTTTGCTGCTGAGCATAAAACAATGCGGGTTTCACGAAGCAATCACACCAGTGTGAAAAAATGGGATTAATTAGTATTGTACAAGAACAGGCAGCATGCTCATTAAAACCTTGTGAGCTGCCTCTTGATAAACTGCCACTTGATAGGGCCGCATTAATGTGACAAGGCAAAGACTTTATTTCCAAATCCTTTCTGATTATATCTCACTTTTAAGTTACCTGAATTGACTCTCCAAGGCTTTTGGAATACAAAGATCAAAATTGCAGCGAGAGATCCCCAAGACACCTGGACAAAGGAGCCGCGCTCAGATAGCGAAGGCTTCAAAAGACAACTTTTTTTTTTTGAACTCCCATTCAAGCATAAATCAATAGCTGTACAATGAGGCAGCTCCAAAGGTGGCAAATTTGCATTTACACTCAGCAGGTTGGGCTGGAACTTATTTGACGATTAGCAGCTACCTAATGAATCCCCTCTCATCCTGCTCCTCTCTGCTTACCCAGACCTTCATCTGTTTGTCAGAGCACCAGGTCTGATGAATATTCCTGCAGCTCCTCCAGGCTCCGAGGGAAGGGGAACAAGGCAGGCACTCCCAGCTSAACATCTGCTTCTGATAGTTCAGCTTGGCCACTCAACAACTCCTGCTCGTATTTCTTTTTTTTTTTTATCCTTTCTTTTAGAAACATTCGCGAACTGAAAATGTGGATCCCTGCGASTGGATTTGTTTCTACATGACAAAACATAATAGGAGACATGCCTGACTAACAACGGTAAATGTTGGAGAGGATGTATTTTTGATCTCGTGTATTTTCCTTTAGGCAGAATGTTTTATTCCTTCCTGAATTTGTAGTGGTTCTGATGATTTACTTGCACATAATCTTGGTTTTTCGGTTTTTTTTTCTTCTTTTTTTTTTTTTTTTTTTTTTTTTTTTTTGCCTTTCCTATTTGAGAATTAGCGGCTCTAATGAAATTACATCTGAACTTGTAACAGTTAAGCGGATCTCTCGGCTGTTTCATGATGCAGAGGTGCTCCAAGATGCTGACTTTCCATGTAGCTTTAGCTGACATTGTATGTAAGGCAATTGTAATGCAATAGAGTTACCTGTCAGCATATATTTGTAGGTGTGGAAAACGCCACTCAGAGAGCACAGATCTCGCATTCCCTGAAGCTTTTCCCCAACTATTTTATTTTTTAATGCAAAACAACATCTTGTTAAACCTCAACACCCTATTAAAGCAACGCCATCCAGCCCCGAGTCGGAGGGTTCAGTCACCAATTATGGATTTTTTGTGTCCCTGTTTTTTGTATCCCACCCAGAGTGCCAGAGAAAGCAGAGACTGCAGGGCAGA
This sequence comes from Malurus melanocephalus, assembly GCF_030028575.1. Classification (NCBI taxonomy): domain Eukaryota; kingdom Metazoa; phylum Chordata; class Aves; order Passeriformes; family Maluridae; genus Malurus; species Malurus melanocephalus. The sequence continues at coordinate 72,759 of NW_026624241.1, forward strand.
GCACCTGAGCTGGCTGGAGAGGGATGARCAGGGCTCCTCACAAAGCCATGGTTTGCAATATTATTAATTTAAGCCCRTAGATTTCATTGTTGTGATCTGGGTTACATGATGCAATGCAAGATGACAGCCATTGAATTAATAGAAAATRGGATTCATCTCTTGAAATTTCACACAAAATAGGAGTGGGAGACAGACAAAATAAAGGGAAATGGATAGACAGACTGATAATGCCCCTAATACTTTTAAATTTAAACCGAATGGCTGAGATAATTTTAAACATTAATAGTATTTATCAACAGTGTGATAGCAGGGAGGGTGAATCACTCCCTCCTCTCTCTCTCTCCCTCTTTCTCTTTCTCCCTTTCCTTGATTGCCTTGTTGAGCAAGCCAGTGAATATTTTACACTTTGTTTCTTTTATTTTAGCAAATGAACTGCCTGSAGCTAATGTAGTGTAAGTGGAAATTTCAAGCACCAATGTCTGCTGCATGATCCAATAATAGGAACTTCCCTTCCCTCCCAGCCCTGTAACTGAGTGTAACACAAACTCCCCGTGCCTCCAGGTAGTCACAGGCCTGATTTATGATTATAAACTAGAGCTCTGGAAGAGGTTAGCTGGCGAGTTTAAATCATTGCTTTCTCTCTAATGAGCTGGGGTCACTGAGAAAATCCTCCATGCAGCATCCTCAGCTGGGCGTTACTGATGCCCTGCATCCTCCTCCTCCTCCTGTTTTCAGCTGGGATGGGGTTTTTACGGGGTTTTAATTGTTAATGGCAATTTAGGAGATGTTGTTCCTGAGCTTTAAGTGAGATGAACTTTCCTGCTGTTGTTTGTCGTTTGTCTTGGTGCAAACTGGAGGCAAACTGGAGGTAAACTGGAGGCAGGGCCCTGTTCCAAACGTGGCGTGGGCAACAGCAAAATGGAGAAAAAAAAAAGAGAAGGTCAGGACAGACACCACCCCAGAGAGCAGAGGAGTTTCTTTGCCCAGTAACAACTGTTGGAGTCTGAAATCTGTGCCAGATCATGGCACCAGTGTCTAAATAGAATTAAACCAATGTTGAAGGTGCCTGAGAGATACAAACACAAGAATATTGAAGCTGTTGTTGCAGATGGAGCTGATCCAGGCTGGTGTCAATAATCCCTGAGTTCAGGGCAGTTTTGGGGTGCTGTGTGAGCCCCAGTGCCCCTCGTGCAGAGCAGTTTTGTGCAAAGGAGCTCTGGGAGCCTCCCTCACCTCCACACGGGCTCTGTGCTCACATTTGCACACTGATAAACTCCTTCCAGGGAATTTTCCCCTGTGGATTCAGCAGAGAGGGACATTTCTGGCAAATGGCCTGTAAACCAGTTTTGTTACTCTGAATTTCATTATTTGTAGCCCTCCCAAAGACACCACAACTCAACTTTCTSCTCCTGAGCCCCTCAGTGCCTTGGTGAAATATCAATGTCAGACACCTCAGGCACATTCACACAGTTTTTGACATCTTAGGGCATCAAAGCAACAGATCCTGTCCCCTCTTCCTAAAAAAACCCATAGATTGGGATTAGGGAGGTGCAATTCTCCCTGTCAGCAATTCAGATCAGGATTTGGGGAGTGCAGGGGTCTSTCCCCTGCCCTTGTGCCTGTGCAGCAACACAAACCCTCCAATATCCCCATCCAGGAGGAGTTTTAAACAGAAATTGAGGATTGTTTCAGTAATCCAAACATCTGCCTGTGGCTTTTCTCTGTCAGCTAAAGCTTGGGGTTGGTTCTGGGCTGCTGTTGCCTGTCTGAGGTGCAGTTTTGGGAGCTYTGCAGGGCTGCCCTGGGTTCCTCACACAGATTTGTTCCATCCCTGGCAGTTCCCCGTTGTGCCCTGGTGGATGTTGCTCCCTCCGTGACTTTTTCCCCTGTTTTTTCTGTTCTCTCTGCCTTGTCAGGATCATTTTGGATTCTGATCTYGTCCCCAGCACACTCCAGTCTGATGCTGTCTGCAGGTGTAATAAGCATAATCCATGCTGTCAATGAGGTCACTGATGAAAATATTGAATAGCACAGCCCCAGGCCCCGTKAGCCTCACTCTGTACAGCCCATCAGCCCATCAGCCTCTGATGAACACTCTGAGAGCAGTTTGGGAGCTGATTCTGTGCCCCACCAGCGTTGTTTGGGCTGCACCACATTTCCTCAAGCACCAGATATCCTCCAGCCATCAGGAATTTCTCTAAAAGTTGCTGCTGTCTATTGCTTTTGGTCCACACAACTCTCCTTCCTGGCAGAAATAAATTCATTCTTCATGAACAGTCTTCTTCTGCTTGTAATCTTCACAGAATACTGAGAATTTGTTCCACTTTTCCCACAAATGCAAAAAAAAAAAAAGGAAATTTCTTCATAATCTTCCACTTAGTTCTTTTCCTTATTCCCTTGGCTTCTGTGTTTTGTCACTTTACCCATCCTCCAGTATTCCTCAGGAATAACTATTGATACCCCTGAGCCTTTATTGTTTAAGTGATGGAGGACGAGAGGGAAAGGACATAAAACAGGCAAATTATTTTAAAATAGCTCAATTGCCCAAATGTTTTCTAACCCTTTTTATCAAAAACTGGAGCATGGTGGGGACACTCAACTCAGTCCCAAAAAATTAACACACAGCCCATCCTGAGACATCTGCCAAGGCTTTATCCACCTTTTCGAGTTGAAGCAAATTGAAAAGTTTGTGCAAACCAATTTCACTTGGACTTCCCTGTAAATTAATTACACAGGCAGCTTTTTTTTGGCTTCTGCCATTTGAGCCCAGTTTGCACCTTGAATTTTCTTGTTCTGTACCATGGACTTTGCCTGACGAGTCAGAATCTCTCATGAGCTTTGGAGTTTGAGTTTCCCATTTCCTCACAACGTTTTGTGCACCTGATCTGTTTGTTTTGGTAACTCAGGGAGGTTCATCCCACCAGGGACAGTTAAACACTGACCCCATAACTGCTCCCTTTAGGGGACTCCAGGACACCACTCCTGTGGCTTGGATATTTTTATTCACAATCTGTGTTTCCTCAACAGTTCCCCTCTCTTTCTGGCACAAATGTTGAAGATTGGTGCTAGGCCTGGAATTTATTCAGCAGCACTTGTGTCAATCTGCAGAAAACGGGCAAAATCCAAATTGTTCCTTGTCCCACCTCAGCTGTGTCAGGTGAGGCATTGCCACGGTGCAGTCCTTCAGAACTGCAGCTCTTCCATCCCASATTCAATTTGGGCCCTCGCTGTAGCAGGCAGAAATATTTCTCTGCTGTAAATTACTTAGTTCAGACAGGATCCTGGAGTTGTTTTCATGCAGAATCATACAGGGACCTCATTTTCTGCCATGGCTGCCTCAGTTATTGCATCACAAAAATTCCTCAGTGCGGAGCAGCAGGTTCCAGTCATCCCATCAGCACCTATAAATAAGGGCTGTGACTGGAATGGGTCATGAGGAGAAGCACACATGGCATTATCTGTGAGGGAAATGTGGTTTAAATTGCATCCTCCTGCCTCCCTCCATCCTGCTGGCTGCAGAGTTCATCTCCGAGCGTGCTAAATGGATCCTGACAGCACTGAGAGACATCTCTGCAAAGATTTGGGGATCCTTTGGGTGGGAGGAGATGCTGGAGATCACCTGGAGGAGGAATCGTTGGCCCCTCACAGTGGGAATGTGCCCCTGAGATTAAATTATGGGGATCTGGAGTGCCAGGGCTCCTTGGGTACAGCTCAGAAATCAATGGGATTAACGGGAAAAACTCCTCAGCTCAGCTCACTCTGTGGGAGGAGAAGCCTGCTGAGAGAGAGACGTTTCACACTGAAAATCCCAAATCCCAAATTATTCATTATTTTTTGCAATTTTGGAAATCTGCTTGCGTGCACTGAGGAGTGATCCTGGAAATGTTTCAGTTCAGCCCTGACATCAGCTGCTTATGAGGGAAGATGGTGCTGGCTGTGTGCTCAAAGCCCAGGGAAACATCAATTAAATGGGTTTTTTTATGTCTCTCTGGCTTCTCCTATGGGTTTGGAGCTTTTTGAGCTTTTATTTCTGTGCATTGATACCCCCTGAGCACGGAGAAGTGACAGAGGTGACAGTGGTCCTGTCCCGCTGCAGCGCAGCTCTGGGTTCTGATAATTCAAATTGTGCCTCAATGTCATGGTCAGGAGAAAATTCAGCGTGTGGGGGCAGATCCTGCAGGTGTGGTGCCCCATTCTGGGGCTGCTGCCCTCCCCTTGGCTGCAGAAAAAGGTGAATTTACCATGGTTGGGGCTGAGCTGAGCCTGAGCTGTGTGCCCATGGCAGGAGGGACAGGGGAGGTGACACTGCACCCATTTCACTGCTCTGGGTGTTCCCCTCATTTAGCAGTGATGGATGGATGGATCCTTCAGGATCTTCTGTGCACAGGATGCCAGCAGACCCCAAAAATACGAGTTGAGGTCGTGGGCTGTGCCTGCTGCTGGGGCAGAGTTTCCTCACCCCTGATTTATACCCAGCAATCTTGTGACAGCCGCTTTAGTCCTGGGGGATGTAAATCTCTGGGTCTCTGCTCATCCTCAGAACTTTCTGCACTCAGAATCCCATGGATTTTTAGGGATTATTGGGGTTCTGGGTGTGATCCTCCATCTTCACCCATCTCCAGTTATCCAGAGATAATCAGATATTAGAGAAGGTTGGAAATTTGTCTCCTATTAATAATTTAAAAAAAAAAGTGATAAAAGACTCTGATCTTGCCAGTGTCATAAGTAATGTCACTTAGTAAAGTGACTGGCACTAGCTGTAGGCTCAGATATGCCAATTATAATTAAAGCCATTATTTTCAAATACAGTTCAGTTTATTCCTGGGGAAAAGTAAAGAGAATTTTAGAGTGACAAATCTCTCCAGAAAATGCAAACTTGACAAAAAGGCTGTGCTTTYAGACTAGCTGTAATAATTTCAGGTTGGAAAGGAATATTTTGTTGGAACATCTTCTTTAAAATGATGTTGACCAACCTCACGGATTGCACAACAAACACCCAAATCTGTTGTGTCTGTCAGAATTATCTGGAGGGAGCTCGTGATGAACTCACAAAGCAGAAATGACATTTAGAKCTCAGATCAGCAGCCCTCAGAATCTTTAGGGTGCTTTTCACAAAGGTTCTGAAGCACCATCCGTTATAAATCCGATGCCTCTTCACTGACTGAAYGAGAACCAAAACTTCCCCTTTTTTTGGGGGAATTAAACCCAAGGACATGGTGATCTTTGACAGGTTATTATGGTCTGTAACAGAGAATTGTTGGTAAAACTGGGGGTTGGTCCTTTCCTTCCTGCATGCCCAGGGAATGGTGGCATTCTGTGAGGAACCCCCTGAAAAACCCTGACACCAAAAACCTCGAGGGCTTTGTGCCCAAACCGAGTGGGATTCTCAGAGATGACCACAGGAGATGGAAAAATCACCCACAACTCCCTGAGCAACCTCTCCTTCCATGGAAATGAGAATCTCCTGAGGAGAGGAAGGTGTGCCCGGCACCAGGGATATCCCAAACGCCCCAAACACTGCACAGGGACGTCCCAAACACCCCAAAACCCCACCCAGAGGTGTCCCGAATACCCCAAGCCCTGCCCAGGGATGTTCCAGAAACCCCAAACCCTGACCAGGGATGTCTCAAATGCCCCAAACTCCACCCAGGAATGTCTCAAACAACCCAAACCCCACCCAGGGATGTCCCAGACACCCCAAACCCCACCCAGGGGTGTCCCGAACACCCCAAGCCCTGCCCAGAGATGTTTCAAGCACCCCAAACCCTACCCAGGGATGTTCTAAATGCCCCAAACCTCACCCAGGGATGTCCCAAACCCTACCCCAGGATGTCCCAAACACCCCAAACCCTGCCCAGGGATGTCCCAAACCCCACCCAGGGATGTCCCAAACACCCCAAACCCCACCCAGGGATGTCTGAAACCCCACCCAGGGATGTCCCAAACACCCCAAACCCACGCAGGGGTGTCCCAGGGCAGCAGCAGGGTGGGTGCTGAGGTTGTGGGGCAGTTGAGGAGCAGCAGCACCATCACTGACCTGTGCCAGTCCCTCTCAGCTCCAGCCTGGCTCTATTCCTGCCCCTCCAGGGGCACAGGGGTGGCACTGGAGCTGCCCAGCCTGGATCCTGCTGTGCTCAGAGCTCAGGGCTGATATGAGCACCAGCCACTGCTAAAATCCTGCTTGCACTGCAGCTGACTGGGGTCTGGGCGAGAAAAGTTGCTGTAGCTGAGGTTTTTTTCACTCCTGTCTGCTGCAGAGGGCAGCTTTTCTGTTATTATTGGCAGACTCAAGAGCTTGGCTTTGTTTCCTGCCCCGTAAYCTCGTGTTGATGTCCCTCCTGTTCCCAAACCTTCTGTTTAAAAAGGTTCCCATTTGATATGATTAATAGCTCGTGGGAGTGATCTCTATTAAGGACTCAGAGCTCAATTTCAAATATTTTTGTGGTGCTTCTGGTGGGCCTTGCTGGGATAAATTAAGCCTATTTTTCCCCTGATTGCTTCGTTGGATCTCTTTGTAACTTCACCTTGTATTCCTTTCTGTTCAATACTTCTCAAAGTACTGAGAGTTTAAAGAGGTACAATAAATCCCAGATCAGTTTTTAATGACCATGGTAAGCCTGCTTGTAATATGTCAGTAAGCTGAGCCTAAAAGCCAATGGGGAATAGGCCATTTCTGCCTTAGTAATTGCCTCCACAGAAAGATTTATAATGTCATTATCCGAATCTACAAGAAATAACTCATGGAGCTGAAATACCCTAAAAAAATATTACAATTCTCTTAAAATCTAGTCATTCATAAATGCTAAATCATAAAACTTTTTTTTTCAAGATGGTTTATGTTAAAAATAAAACACGGTCAAAATAGGAATGTACTTTTTCCTAATCAGATCCCGGGTTCTTTATGGTTCTGATTTCTGAGCAGGAGTTTGGGCAGGGGAATGGTGCAGAGATGAAAACAAACCCGTGCTGGGGAGGATGAGCCTTCCCAGCCATTCYTCTTTATTTGTGTGCCATTCCAGGGGGGAAGAGGGTTAGTTAGCACCGCAGTAAAATTAATTTTAGCAATAAAAATCAGTCCCCCCCCTTTGTGCTGCCACCCTTTTCCCCTGAAAAGCCCCACTCAGGGTCCTGATGGATGTACTGCAGTGCTGGCTGAARCCACTGCAGGCAGCTTCCCTTGCCCTCAGCATTCCCCAATCAGAAGATATCATTCATTTCTTTCAAAAAGCAGGAAATGTACTCTTCAATTTGTCTGGTGTTTAATAAAGTGCTAGAATTACCATAGCTACCCTCATCTGCTGCTGCTTTAATACACTGGGAGATTTATACTAATTTCAAGCAGACTCTATTCCTCAGTGTAGCAAGCTTGTACACTTAAAAGGGCACTGGCAGGGGGCTTTTTTTCTTTTTTAATCATGAGCTCCTATAAGTAAAGACCTGATTTCTATTTCCCTGAAGATTTTGAATCGGTTTACTTCTTTTTTTTGTGCTGTTTGGCCACAGCAGCTGTTTTTGCCATGGCTTTTTTTTTTTTGTTTTTTCCAATTATCTTTCACCCACTGTTTAGATAAATATTGTTCCCTGCCATCTCTGGAGATGCATTGTAAAGCAGGCATTTCAAGTCAGTCGAGTGATTCGTAAAATCAGTGAGAGGTTTCCAGTCTGATTCTTCCCTGAAGTTCAAATTAAACTTTTCCAGAGTCCAATATCTGCTCTTAGACTGTAAATTATGGAGGCTAACACCCTTTTAAARTGTGGCAGTTCTGTTATTAACTTGAATAGGTCCAGGATTTCATTCCATGTCCCATATACTTCAGAGCACAGACATATCCATAAGTAATAAATTATTACTCATTTCTGGTGAGCATTATAAACTTTCAGGTTCTTTGCCTCAAAGAAATGAGCTTCCTGAAACAGRAATTATTTCCCAGTCAGGGCACTCTCATCTTCATAAAGCCGCCTGAACCTAGGCTCTGGGAAAACAATTTTTTGTTTTATTTCCTGAGTTTAAAAATTATTTATCAGCAAACAAATGCGTGCTTCTGCCTCTGAGTGTGTGCATTCARTTCTTGATATTAGTGGGAATATTCCTTTGTGCAGAGACTGAAGTGCTCTGCAATACACCCATCATTTGTGAAGCTCTGCTGAGCACCTTTAAAATGATTTTTGGGACAGTGTGATGGGTGCTTTTCAGCCCTGAGCTCCCTGAAGGAGTTAATGACAACTAAATGAAACTGGGATTTTGTGTGCTCTGTGTTAAGTTGATGTGTTTAGGCAAGGAAAAAAAAAACAAACCAGGTTTTCTCTGAAAGCCTCTTTTCCTTAAGAAACGCTGCACACTGAGCACAGGCAGATTTCTAATTTGAAGTAAACTCAATTCATTGTTGATCATCAGMTTTTAAAGCTAACCTGGATTGAGATTGGGGTATAGCAGCAAAAATAAAACTCCTGGCACTGAATCTGCAAGGCTGTGGATAAACTCACGAGGTGACAGCCCGGACTGAGCTGTCTGRGGCCACGGCCTGAACCAGGGCACTGCAAATTCGCTTTCATCAGGATTGTTGATAATAGGATTGCAGCAGGGAGAACCTCACCACAATGAAGGATGAAAGAATATAAAAATATCCCTTTGCTCCTTGYGTTAGAGACTCATCCTGTAAGAACCAGGGTGCAATAATGACTGGAGCTGGGTTAGGATTATCGCTGGTTATTCGCTTGGTGCCATGCTTCCTCACCATTGTGGGGAGCAAATGCTTCCTGACAGCCTAACCAGGAATGAGGCGAGGATAAAGGGCTCTGGTGACATGCTGAATGTTGCAATTGTTATTGCCTGCCTGGGGATGGGYTTTACCTTTGGCACTGTCAGGGGTGACCATTCCCAGGGCCCGGGAAGGAGGAAGAGGAGCTGCTGGGGCCTGGCTGCTCTGTCCGTGTGAATTCCCGGGGAATGTGATAAAACTGGAAATGTAACATGTGGGGGGCTTTTTTCTCTGCAGCAGTTGTGGGAGGGGAAGGGTTTCCATGCTTATTCTCCCTCCTGTCATGGAAATCATTCCTCAGCTCTTTCATTCTCACTCCACATCAGGCATGTTTTCCCCGAACCCTTTCAGGGGTGATCAGCAGCTGTCACAGGGATGATGTTTGCAGATGGAATCTCCCGGGATGTGATCCTTTAGGAGGGATCCCAAACCGCTCCTGGAACCGGAGCGGTGACCCAGAGCGGGGTGTGGGGAGTAGCGCCCGTTCTGCCGGGAGGAGCGCCCGTTCTGCCGGTGACAGCACCAGGGAACAGTTCCCGTTCTGCCGGGAGGAGCCTCCGTTCTGCCGCTGATAGCACCGGGGAGGAGAGTCCGTTCTGCCCGTGCCAAATGTCCGTCCTTGCCGGTGATAGCACCGAGGAACAGCGCCCGTTCTGCCCGGGAGGAACGCCTGTTCTGCCGGTGTCAGTGCCAAGCGCCCGTTCCTGCCCGTTCTGCCCGTGCCAAGTGCCCGCTCTGCCCGTTCCTGCCCATTCTGCCGCTGATAACACCGGGGAGCAGCGTCCGTTCTGCCCGGGAGCAGTGCGCGTCCTGCCGGTGCCGAGCGACAGTTCCTGCCCGTTCTGCCATTGCCGAGCGCCCCTTCTGCCGGCGACAGCACCAGGGAGGAGCTCCCGTTCTGCCCGTGCCAAATGTCCGTTCTGCCGGGAGGAGCGCCCGTTCTTGCCCATTCTGTCGGTGCCGGGAGAGCCCGCTCCTGTCCGTTCTGCCGGTGATAGCACCGGGAAACAGCGCCCGTTCTGCCCGTGCTGAGTGCCCGTTCCTGCCCGTTCCTGCCGTTCTGGCGGTGCCCGGAGGAATGCCCGTCCTGCCCGTGCCGAGCGCCCGTTCAGCCGCTGATAGCACCGGGGAACAGCGCCCGTTCTGCCAGTTCTCCCCTTACTGAGTGCCCGTTCAGCCGGTGATAGCACCGGGGAACAGCGCCCGTTCTGCCCGGGAGGAGAGCCCGTCCTGCCTGTGCCGGTGCCGAGCGCCCGTTCTGCTGGTGCTCGGTACGAGCGCCCGTTCTGCCGGTGATAGTGCCCGTTCTGCGGGTCATAGCGCCGGGGAGAAGGATCCGTTCTGCCGGTGCCAAATGTCCGTCCTTGCTGGTGATAGCACCGGGGAACAGCGCCCGTTCTGCCCGGAAAAACTCTCCTTCTGCCCGTTCTGTCCGTTCTGCCGGTGCCGAGCGCCCGTTCTGCCAGCGACAGCACCAGGGAGGAGCACCCGTTCTGCCGGTGATAGCACCGGGGAACATCACCCGTTCTACCCGTTCTCCCCTTACCGAGTGCCCGTTCTGCCGGTGATAGCACCGGGGAACATCACCCGTTCTACCCGTTCTCCCCTTACCGAGTGCCCGTTCTGCCAGGGATAGCACCGGGGAACATCACCCGTTCTACCCGTTCTCCCCTTACCGAGTGCCCTTTCTGCCGGTGCCCGTTCTGCCCATTCCTGCCTGTTTTGCCCGTGCCGAGTGCCCGTTCTGCCAGTGATAGCACCAGGGAACAGCACCCGTTCTGCACGTTCTGCCCGGGAGCAGTGCCCGTTCTGCCCGTTCTGCCGCTCGGTGCCGGCCCGTTCCTCCCGCAGCAGGGCTCGGACACGGGCACAATTCCCTTTCCAAACACCAAACTGTTCTCCTGCCCCGTGACGAGCCGCCCTGGCGATCCCAGAACATCCGGAGCTCCTTTCGTGCCATCCCCCCGCATCCCTGCGAGCCCCAGATCCCAGCTCTCTGATGGGGAAAGCTGTTCCTCCCCTTGGAAACCTGTTCTTTAGCACTAAGAAAAAAAAGCTGAGATTCCTTCAGGAAGTGCCCTCTTGTTGTTTTTTGCCCGTTGTTTCAAAGAGAATGACAGGGTCACAGAACCTCAGCACTCTGCACGATGGCAGGGGCATTGCAGAACTGAGGGATGCACTCATAGCCTTTACTGAAAACTTTTTAAATCTGTTTTTTTTCCCCAAAAATAAAAGGTGTTGGATTAAGCAAATTGCATCACTGCTGGTGCTGGGRAGAAATGCCTTGGTCTGTGCAAGCGGAGTAATTAGTTATGGGTGAGAAATCTCATCATGAGACATCTTGAGACATGGAAAAAAGGACCCAAATAACTCATAAACACACAACCAATTCATTTCTTCCCTGAAGAGGACAGCTCAGGGAGGAAGGTAAATGGGTAAAATTAAGTTGCTTGTTGGAAACATTTGAAGTAGGAAAGAGAGCTGGGGAGACAGCCCAGGAAGGACAGGCAAATTTAAAGTGCATTACTTCAAATTCCTGTGCTGCCATGGCTCCCACACAGTTTGCAGAGTGTTGTTCTGCTTCATTTTTGCTGCGTCATACAAACAGAAAATGTGCAAAAATTTTAGGTGAACTTTTTAAGACTAAAGCTTTGAAACTTTTAGGAATCAGAACTGTGTTTTAGGAAGTTTAAGGCCTTTATTTCTGCCTGGCTTCCTTCAACCACACCAGGAGAACTGGAGTTGGGATACATTTTTGTGATACTGGTCCATGTGTAATGATGGCAATGAAATATAAGTGTGCAGGTCAAAAGAGAAATATTTAATGGGGGTGTTTACAGGTTGGTGCTGGGAATGGAGAGCTCCGAATCCACCAAGACAGAGCAGTTAGTGAATCTGTCACAGGCATAAATCAGCCACACTCCCTGTGCATTTCTAATTGTCTCCCTAAAAAGGTTTTAGTCAACCCCTTAAAATGATGATCACACAAATGCATTTTTATATCGCCTGTTTGCTTTTAGTTATGCAAATTTGTTCGAGAGAAACGATGTACTCAAAACGCTCGAAAATTTTTTAAACCCTACAGATGTCTGTAGTGTGAGAGAGTGTTAAGAAAAAATTAATACTCGTTATCCAGACATGGGAATGCTCTGATTTGGGGTTTGAAGCTGGTTCTGGGTGGWAGTAAAACAGGGCAGGAGCAGGGCTTGGGGAGGGTGTTATTTTGTGGGTTCAGGGTGTTTTTCAGGCATCCCATTCCAACAGCAGCTTGACACAAAAGTGGATTAAAAGAGAGATGAAAGCAGCCTCCAGTCAGACTTATTTTTTATATAATTATTAAATTAATTAATTAGATATGGCAATTGAAATGAACTTTCCAGTGTGCATAGGCCACTTTTTGAAAAGCCAATTAACCCTCTAAAGAATTCAGGTTTAGCARCAGTGGCCAGAGCCGTTTTAGGAGAACTCAGAGTTTGGTTTTGGGGTGAAATGCTGTCCTTCTGTGCCCCACCCATGCTCTGCCCTGTCCCCACCACACTCAGAGCATTTCCAACGCCTCCCCTGACTGTTTGGGCAGCGTTTTTGGGGCTCGTGTTTCTCTGTCTGGGGAAGGACTTCAACACCCCTGGATCCTCCCCAAGCACTGAATTAACACCGGGGTGTAAAACCCCAAACTCTGCATCTGTCACAGTGATTTTATAAAATTCTGCCTTTCTTCAGCTCCATCCCAAGCTGCTGCTGCTGTCAGTGGGCTCTGCACAGCCAGGGCTTGCCAGGGCTTTGGAATTCAGAGCCCGAGCACTCAGCCCCTGGAAAACAGCCTGGCCCGCTGATTTACAGCACGGGAGAGCTGATTAAAAAGTCACTCGTTAAAAAGGTATCTTTTATTGTAATTGCTAAATATTTTTTGGTGTGGTTAGTGGGRTTCACCTTTAAAGTGATGGATGGGAGCTGGCTCTCCTCCCAAGCTGTCGAGTCCTTGGCTCTGAGATTTGTGCCCGGTGGCAGAGGCTTTGCAGTGCTTTGCATTTTCACTCTCTTTTCCCAAGCAGAGGAGTATCAGCCCATTCTCCTGGYTGGGGTAGGATCTGGAGCCCTGGCTTTGGGTCCCAAGTTTTAAACGAAGAGAAATGTTTAACTCCTCCCCTTCCCTTTTACAACATTTGCAAMKGAACCTCTGTGCTGTTCAATATTCCAGGAGTCCTGTATAAAAACCATTCCTTCCAGACAACTGAGGGTTGTAGAGTTGGCTTTTCCAAATAATTTGAAATTAGATTTCCATATAATGGGAGAGCAATGTGGGTGTGGCAGCGGTGTTTGCTGGGGCAGGACACAGGGGGAATTGGGGAAATTTAAAAAATGAACTGATGGAGAATTTTAAAAATAAACTGATGGAGAGGGGTTTTGATGGAGTTCTCAATGCAGTGATGTGCTGGTTGTGTTCATGGGRTGGATATGGGGTGGGAAAGGACAGGACAGATCCCTAAAGAACCCTTTCCCAGCCCTGCTGGCATTTTTAACTCATCTCAGCTCCGAACTCTKCGCTCAGCCCTCCAATATCATCTCCAGAATAAGATACTGCTTTTCCAGCAGAACAAAAGGACCATTAATGACACCAATTAACCAGTGTAATTCTCATTTACACCTCTTTATTACCTTCCACACACAGTATGTGATACATTACACATCCCATTAATTGTTAACATACACGCAAGTCAAGATCTTTTATTATCCGGGGTCATCTATCATTGATACAGAGATATAGATATTTTATAGCTGAGCCAACTCACGCTGGGCTGCAGCAGAATCTATAACCATTCCCACAGCAGATCTGATTGTGTTATTAAGCCCTTCAGAASTGCTTCAGGTGGAGTTTGGACTCCTCCCTGATGGCATTTTAGAGAGGGGAACAAAAAAGTGGGATTTGRGGTAAACTGTATTAATTTTGTAATTTTTTTTTTTTTAATTGCAATTATTTTTCATTTGGAAGGTAGAGATATCAAACTGTAAACTCCACTGATTTAATAAGTGTAATTGTTTTCTTTTAATTGACTGAAAACAAAGAAATTAGTAAAGGGGCAGCGTTATGGGAAATCTAGGTGGGAATTTTTTTTTAAGGTGCCAACAATTTTTACATCATCAAGGGACAGAAAAATCCACATGATAATGCCATAGATGGAGCATTTTTTTCTTATTCCCTGTGCCAGAGCTGTGAAATCTCCCTGCCTGCCCCATTCTGTCCCTGTCCACTCTTACCCGAGTTTGCTGCATAATGATATCGAAAGAAAAGCATCTGTGCATTCTGCTACTCCCAGAATTTCTGAATTTCTGCTTTAGGCACAATTCACAGGATCTGCTGCCTGCGAGGRGAGGGTCTGGGGATTGCTGCACCCAGGAAATCTCGTCCTGTTCCTCCCCTGCCCACCTTGGGTGGGATCTGAGCCTGGGGAGCAATCTGCTCCACACCAGTCTAAATCCAGCTTCCATTAGCTATATTCCTTAATTAGAGCAAATGAACACTAATTATTCATGGCTGGYGTTTTATCAAAATGAATGGCAGCAGCAGTTGGAGACTCTGCCCATTAGACTTTTCTCTCTTACTCATAAAATGTGATGTATTCACTTTGTGGGGGATATTTTGGAGTGAATTTGGGATGGGAGGGTCAGGAAACAATCAAATATCCCTGGCTGAGCTGGTGATGACCCCAAAGAGGGATCACAGTGTTCAGAGAAGGTTTGTGTGAGCAGAAACCCAAAATTAATGTGTTAAACCACGTTTGAGCTTGCAGAGGGTTGCTGTGCGAAAACTGCCCCAAAATTGCCACTTTTCATTTTCTTCAATTTCTGTGACTCGATTTCTTTGTGGGCCAACACTTGAAATAAAATTATCAAAAAAAACGAATACATTTTCTATAATGATATGGGTTATAAGAGGTTTTCCTCAAAAAAAAAATTGATGCTTTTTCTAATTGTATCTTGTACAATGTCTGGGCTTTTTAGGCGACTCTTCAGATCAGTCTTGGTAAATTCTTGATAACTTTTTCATCTCCAGATAAAGAAAGAGAAAACTGAGCTGTTTGTTTTTGTTTGTTTTTTTTTAAGCTTCCTCTGCCCCCTGTCAGTTCTGGAGAGCTCTGTAAGGACGGGAAGGATTTAGAATTTGCCATGGGAGGTTTCCCACTGAAAGTTTGATTTGTGAAATCCCCAAAAGCTGGCAGTGCCTGGAGGTGGGCACCAGCACAGATGGCAGCTCAGAGCAGGGTTGGGCTCCCCCTGATCCATCTCAAAGCTCTGCTTTTGCAGGTGGGCTCCAAAATAACAGAGCAGGTGGCATTTTCAAGGATTTCAAAGCAAACCTGCAATTTGAGCGGAGAAAGGTGATAAAACTCCAGAAGGGACCTGGGTTTGCAGCAATTTTAAGCCAAGTTTTATATTCTGTTCATCTTGTGGGAGGTTTTTTTAAAGGATAAGGTACCTCTGGTGCTTCTGGATGTTGGGATTCTCAGGATGTTGTCAGTGTAAGGAAAATTCTGGTGCTTTCTGGAATATCCAAACCGCTGGAAATGGGSTGGGAAAYGGGGAATTAGGACAGMYCYCAATGAGTTAAATCAGAAATTTCAGGGAGAAATGTGGGCTGAAAACAAACCTGTCAAGCTGAGGATTATTTGGCAAACAAAGCAAAGACGTGGGCTCAGCATCAGCACCGCCACTGTCCTGCAAGGAAAGGCTTTCTTCTCGTTTTCCAAGCAGCTGATTGCAGGTTTTGGTGGCTGGAACCCAAATTTGTCAGACTGTTTTGTGTGGAGGTGAGTTTTTTTTGTTGTGAAAGAACCCCTGAAGTCTAATAGAAACCTTTTAAGTAAATCTTACAAAGCTCTAATCTCTCAAAAGCTCCCATGTTCTTCTCCTCTGTTCTTATTCAATTTTTAATAAGAACAATTCCATGCAGCTCTAAAGCATGGCTCAATTAAGAAATATTCCTACCAGGCATCTTTGAAATCTTGGGAGGCTTTTCCTTTTTTCTTTTTTGCTTTTTCTCTCTTTTTTTTTTTTTTTTTTTTTCATTTAATTTTTTCATGAAAGGTTTTTTTTTTTTTTTTTTTTTTTTTTTTTTTTTTTTTTTTTTTTTTTTTTTTATTTACCCCTAGAAATCTCAATTTTGGTTGGCTGCAGTTGAGAGAAGGAGTTTCTCTTTAATTGCAAGCTCCACTTCCCACTGTTATTTACAAGTAGACCAAATAACTTTCAAAGTCTTGTGTTTTATGCTTCAAGGAGACCATCGAACACATTAGTGCTGTATTCTGAAGTTACAAAAAGGATCTTTGATCTAATTCCCCAGACATTATCTGTCCAAAAAGTATCTCTAGGTCATGAGATGTAATTAAAAAAAAATAAAAAAACCCAAGTCTGAATCAAAATTTCAAGCCCAGGTATTTTATAGTAATCAAACCTTAACTGCTTTATGATTCACTTTTATTTTTATAGTGTGTGGCACTCTTCTTGCTGCTCTGGTTAAGCTTGGATCAGCATTTCCRTTACAAAATGCTGCTTTCAGGGGTTTAGAACTTCGCTGCAGAAACGTTCTCAGAGTTTGGGAGACATTCTGACCCCAGTGGAAAATCATGTTGGGATGAAATACATTCCTGCCAATGTGCATAAAACGTTTGGGATCTTATTTTGGGATTTTTGAGCAGATTGCAGTGGTCGTGTCTCATCAGAACACGCATTGTTAATGATGAGGGAAATAAACTGCGCCTGGAGCCATCTCAGGGGCTGTGGCAGCTCTCATTTTCTGCTCCAGTGTGTGCTGAAATCCCCTGCTCCTCACAGCTGGGATGGCACCGAGCTGAGCAGGGACCCTCCTCTGGCTGGGGACTCCTCCTGCCCCCCATCCATCCTGG
>NW_026624241.1:89842-92186 GCF_030028575.1 Malurus melanocephalus
TCCCACTTTGCTCAGTCCTTTGGTTTTGTTTCTTTTCTTTATCATTTTCTCTTTTTTTTTATTTTTTTTTTTTAATTTCAGAAAAAACTTGAAGGTAAATGGTGAAACGCCACAAAGCATTAAAAAAAATGAACCAAACCACAACCCCAACCCCCTAAAGCTGCAGTTCCCCAGGACCCCAGCGCTCCCCCTTTATTTTGCTCTCAGGAGATATTTCTTAYCTTTCTGCCCTGTGAGTCCCTCGTGGCACAAATGGCAGTTTATGCAGTGCAGGATCCTGGTTGTGTCTAAATACAGAATTGTTTGGGACTGAGGTGTCTCTGCAATAACAGATTTCTCACGTGGACGTTCATATTGAACTTTAATAAGGCCAAAATCACTGCAAAAAAGCTCAGATTTCATTAAAGCACACGCGTTGGTAATTCAAATTTTTTAATTTGTTGCTCTCCCGTCCATAACTGACTGGGGGAGCCCAGGGGGTGCCCCAGCTCTGCATTTTGTGGGGTTTTGGTGGGGAAYGTCCCGACCCCACTGCTGTTCAATGCTGCCCCGTTCCTGGGCAGGCTGGACCCAGCACCCACAGCCCAWCCATGGCTTTGGGCTCCCCAAAACACCACAATCCTACAAATATTCCCATGAGCAGCTTTTCTGCTGGGCTGGAGACTTCAGAGACCTCACAGGGACGGCTGGAGGAATTACAGCTGCAGGGAGGTGGATTTGCCATGAAAACCAGCTTTATTTCAGGGGAAAAAAAATGCTAAAAAAAAAAAAATTCTAAATCCTCTCAAAGTCTTTGCAGTTTAGGAAGTTTCCCTGTTTCGTTGTGAAATGAGTGTGCTGCTCTGCAGTTCAYAGTTCAGGTGTGAGGGTGTTTTCTTGCTGGTTGAGGTGGTGAAAGGTGTCCTTGAGTCAAACTGAGGGGATTTTAGGCAGGAATTGAAGGAATCTTTTGTTCTTGGTGTTTTGTGGGGTTTTTTTTTTGTTTTTTTTTAATCCAGGCAGCACAGCAGTACCATCATCCACTGTTGTCAGCACAAATAGGAGCTCGTATTTTCATCGGGAGGTAACCTACTTTCAAAAGAGCACCTTGAATGCTGAATTTTCTATTACCTGGAGAAAACCAGGGGGAAGAGCAGCTCATTGCTGTTTCAGGGCAGGGAAAGTGCATCTGTGTGATGAGGAAAGGGGATCCTGGCCATTTCTGGGTGATGCTGTCCMAAGGAGCTCTGTGGGTTTGTGATGATCCCATTTATGGCTGTAGGAAATGGGTGATTCCTTTTTTCCTGATCACTGTCCTGAGCCCTGGGGCTGCAGCAGTGAARCTTTGCAGTGTTGGGGCAGGGAAATCATCATTTTAAAATATCTTCCATAATTCTAAACTCCTGCTGAGCCTTCCTTGTTGGAGAAGTGGAAAAAAACAACAACAAAGAGCTGGGGCTGCCCTGGATTTGGGGTCAGAGCCCATCCCTGGGTGTGCCCTGCCCTGGGATGGGGTGGGCACCCCCCAAACCCCCAAACCCTCATCCCTCCCTCCCAAAAAGCTGCTTTTGGACCCCTCCAGAGCCTTTTCCTGCGCCTCTCTGTGCTCAACACAACAGATGCCTCTCTCTCTTGGCAGCACCATTGGYACAAAAAGTTGTAAGGTCTGGATTAATGTGTAGGGAAGAGCATGTGCTCTGTTAGATAAATGCATTTCGTGACCTGGACATGGGAAAAGCGGAGAAAATTGCAAGTTATTTTTAGTTTTAATTTAGTGTTCCAAATGAGTGTGAGACTGTTTTGCAATATCAATACATTTCTTAATTTAAACAAATCTAATTATGCGAAATTAAAGATTTATTTAGCTAACTTGGTAGCGTTAAATGCTTAAATATTTCAGATGTCCGAGATAAAGGCAATAAAATGACTCTGTTTAATCTCCGAATTAATCCAAAAAAATAAATTGCGTTTTAATTACAYTGATAAGGATCAACCCAAGCGTGATTGGCGGGTCCTTCCCTGAGACAGAGGGAGCAAACACTGTGGGACACGTGCAGTTTGCTCCCCACACTCCTGGAGCTTTTGAAAGATTCTGCTGAGTTCTGGAGCAGCATTTTTTACTTACCCTGAGCCTAAAACCCAGCCTAATAAAACCCATCTAATAAAGGCGTCATAAATGAAGGTTTCCTTGCTGGATTAAAGCCATTATGGGTCACAGTCTGTGGGGATTGAGGAGCACAAATTGAACATCCTTTAGGAGGATGGAGAGGGCAGGGGAGGATTTCTTAGAGATTTTGTAGAGAAGGGAGAGTCGGGGTTTGGTATCTCACAGGATGGTCCTTAAATATAGCTGGAGTGGAAACAA
>NW_026624241.1:92220-101633 GCF_030028575.1 Malurus melanocephalus
ATGACAGGTTCAGTCCTGAGCATCCCCAGGGAGCAGCAGTGGCTCTGTCCATAATTACCACAGGGGTAATTAGCGTTTCCTCATCAGCCCTGGATCACAGACCACCCCAGGGATCCCCAGCTCTGCTCTGGGCATCTCCTTTTTGGGCACTTTGAAGGATTTCTCCAATGGTTTCAAAAAGCACCAAAGTCACTTTAAAGCCCAGTTTTTGGTTTCAGTGCCGTTCTCTGGTGGTTTTTGGTCATTTTTAGCCATTCCTGCCTGTGATTTACGCTCTCTTTAAGGTGCATTTGCACTGCCAGGGATGAGCAGGATCTCCATAGCTCAGGGGAGACTCATCCCCTAAATTCTGTCAGCTCCCACTTAGGCTTAATGGGGCTGTAAAGCTGCTGACCAACCTCAAATTCCTGTTTGGAGCCATCTCCGGGGTTATTCTTGCATTGAAGAGCTGCTGTGAGTTTTCTTGATGGGTTTGTGGAACTGGCTCGGGCTTGTCTCACCTTTGAAAGGGTTCCTACAATAAAAAAAAATCAAAATATGCTCGTGCCTGAGTCATTTTAATACAGAAAATCCCTCTCTATTTTGATTTCTTGAATTCCTTTTAACTGGACTGCAGGGAAACAAAACTGATTGTTTATCAAATTATGTCTTGGAAAATGCTTTTCTCCTKGAGGTTAAAAACCAAAAAAAAMMCSATTCTGCTCTTGTAAGTTATTTTGGCTTCGTGCTTCTTTCAATCTTCTCCAACTTTTTCTTCCTTTGTTCCTTCTCCAATACCACAAAAATGTAATAACAGCAGCAGCAGACAATACAGATTAGACAACCTGGAGAATATTTAAATAAGTGCTCAAGTATTTTCTGAGTGGGTTTAAGGACTGTGCATGGCATTTCCAGCTCGATGGATGAAAGCTGTTCCCTCGAATTGTGGGGACAAGAGAGACCTTACAGCAAAGGGAAATTTTTCATGAAGTGACTTTTTGCCCTCTTCTCGTAGTTAATAAAGTGTCTTTTAAAGTTGTTTAAAACAAAGAACAAAAAGTCCCAATAATTCTTGTGTTTCCAGATAAAGGCCGTAGGTTTCTTGAAGGAGAAATTTGAATTATCCCTTCTARCTCAGTACAGAAATATTTCATGACATTATTGCAATGAAATTATTTTCACACCGTTTTCAGTGGGGAAATACTGATTCAGTAAAACCCAAATGTTCAGTGAGTGTTTGCCCTCTAATCTTATTTATGGGGGAAAAAGAACAACAGGTCTTTCTAAGAAAATTCTGGCTTGATACGGATTTTTTTTTTTAACAGAGTTCTCATCTTGTTTTGAAATTGTCACTGCTGAAATTGYGGTTTTATTTTAAAGCTACAAATTTTACACATAACTATACTCATTCTTTTTTACCTGGTTTGTGTGTGTGCATCTCCAAGGATTCTCTTCAGAACAAAGATTTTGATTTGGTTTTTTTCCTAAATCAGGAGGATGAACCATTCAGATTTTTCTAGAAAGTGAAAACCCTTTCTCTGCCCAGATCTTTTTGATGTGTCTCTTGATGAACTTTCCAACCCTTACCCGTACCAAAATCTGCCATTTTCATCTATCCAGCCCTAATTCCTGCATTTTTGTGCCTCTCAGGTCTGTGTTCCTATTGCTGCTGTCAGGATTTGGGCATCAAAACTAAAAACAAAACACGAGGCTGGGCTGAGCTGCTCCTTCTTTTATTTTAGGAGTACATGGAAATCTTCCTTGGAACTATTTATCAGCTCTAAAGATGGTTCAAAGAAAAAAATCTCTCCATCAGCAGAACCGCACGAGCTGCTATCATTTTTAATTTTTATGGAGCCCTTTTAGCACCTAAGATGACCATGAGGGAGAAACAGACAAAAATATTGCCCATTGTAATAAATAATTTGTCTCTCTGGTTCGGAGCCTGTTATTAAATGAAATTTGAGATAATTCTCCGTGCAGAGCTCCGGGGCAGCTGTGACTTTTCCTGGAATTTTCAGGCGCCTCTGGAGATGGAGCTGAAGGATGAGGAGCTCCCAGGATGTCCCTGAAGGTCCCTTCTTTGGGGACAGCCCTTCCGCAGGGTGCTCAGGGGGCTCCTCTGCTCCCCAGCCCCTTTCATGGCAACATCTGCCTCTGTCGAGACCTTTCAGAGGCTGCAGAATCCCAAAAAATCTGCTTTTGATGCCAGCCTGGCTGGGGGCTGTTTGGGTGCTGTAGCTGAGGCACTCAAAATGTCAGTGGCACTGTGAAAACAACAGTTTAACCCCAAAAGTGTGTGCAGTTTGCATAAAATCAGGTTTTTAACCAAGAACGGGTCCAGTTTAACCCCAAAACTGTTCGCAGTTTTCATACAATCAGATTTTGAACCAAGAACAGGTCCGGTTTAACCCCAAAAGTGTGTCCAGTTTGCATAAAATCAGATTTTTAACCAAGAACAGGTTCAGATCAACCCCAAAAGTGTGTGCAGTTTGCATAAAATCAGATATTTAACCAGGAACTGGTCCATTTTAACCCCAAAAATGTGAGCAGTTGGCACACAAAATCAGATTTTTAACCAAGAATGGGTGCAGTTTAACCCCAAAAGTGTGTGCAGTTTGCATAAAATCAGATTTTTAACCAAGACAGGTCTGGTTTAACCCCAAAACTGTGTACAGTTTGCTCACAAAATCAGATTTTTAACCAAGAACGGGTCCAGTTTAACCCCAAAAGTGTGTGCAGTTTGCATAAAATCAGATTTTTAACGAAGAACAGGTCAGGTTTAGCATTTCAGGTGTTCCTTGAAGTCTGAAATTTCCCTTTCTGTGCTCGGGAGGKGCTCAGAGGCTCAGGAGGGGCAGAAGATCCTCCCAGGTTTTGTTTTTTTGTTTTTGTTTTCAGGCACTGGGATCACTGCTGAACTCTGAACCACAGAGCTGATTAATTTATCACTGCCCCTTCTGAACGCTTCGTGGAGGGATCCTGGGCTGAAATTATGGATCTGTAATTAATGCAAAGAATGAAAAGAARCTCTCACAGGTGTGGGGATTAAAACCCCACAGGTAAATCTGTACTGTGAGGATAATCTCAGCCTTTTTGTGGTGTGTTTGGTGTTTTTATGCACTGGAGAGGCTCTTTTTGCTGCTGAACCATWAATGGTGATGCCATGAGCTCTGCAGCCATAGGAGACCCTCAGTTTATTGGGATTTGGGGATTTTGGTCAATATTCCCATCACTTGTATGACAACCCAGCCCAAAATCTGTAAAAAAAAAAACCCAGGAAGGTTCCTGGGCAACCCAAAGAACTCATTATTGCCATTTATCTGCTCGTCCCCGTCCCGAGGGGGCTGTGACCTGATTGTAACTTCCCCCCAGAGCCCGACGATAATTTCAGCCGTGAAAGGAAATTTTATGGCATGTAAGATTAGCCCACACTAATGCAAGGTCAAAAATAATAGAATCAATAAGCAAACTCGATACTGTTAACATTTTGAGAAAATTACTACCAGAAAACAATGTCAACAACAGATTGAAATGGGTCTCCAAAGTTGTCCTATTGATTTCCTTTCAGATTCATGACAATCTAACTCTTTTTTCCTTTGCAATATGGTGTCCATTTTTCTTGGTGGTTTTTCCTTTTTTTGTTCCCTGCGTTTTGCAGCCCATTTTAGCTAGGAACATTTGTTGGTTTATTATTTAAAAATATGGCAAAATTACTATCTTTGAGTTTTTTTTATTCTGAAATAGACAAAAGCCTCCGATCCCGCTCCAAAGTGGTTGGAAAGCCTAAGGCTATTTTCAAGTTTTAATTCTGTTAGCAATGCAACCAGCACAAAGTGTGGGGAGCAGGAGGGAGGAAATTGAAAGCAAGTTTGACATTTGTTTAGAGCTGTCAAAATTAAGTGTACTGAGCAGGARAGAGAAGGCGAAAGCTGCAGTGTGTGTTTAAGTATTACATTTGCTATCAGCCGTGATTTGCAGCAGCAGTGGCATCACAAATGGCTCTGTTGKGTCCTGGAGTGGACAGATTTTGGTTTTGGTGTGGCTGCAGCAGGGATGGGGCCRTGCCTGGGGCTGTGCTCAACAGGAACCTGCTGAGATTGAGGATTTGTGGGTCTGAGCTTTTCAGGGGTTTATTTGAGCTGGGAGGGACCTCAAATCCCATCCAGTGCCACCCCCAGGGCAGGGACACCTCCCACTGTCCCAGGGTGCCCCAAACCCCAATGTCCTTGGGCACCCCAGAGATCCAGGGGCACCCACAGCTGCTCTGGCAATCCCATCCCATTCCTCCCCACCCTCCCAGGGAGGATTTTCATCCCAATATCTCACCCAGATTTCCCCTCTCTCAGTCAGAACCCTTGACTCCTGTGTTTACACCTGCAGATACATTCAGTAATATTTTCACTCGTGATGGTGGAAATCCAATTTAATGTTGGAACAGTGAGGTTGTGGGATGGAAGCTCCACATTTGGTGATTAGGAGGGGTCAGGAACGGAGGGATCCCCCACCCTGGTGCAGAGGGAGGGGTTGCACTGCAGAATCTTTCTCCARTTCTGTTGGGAGTTGTCTGCCAAGGACGTGAAGAAAAATGTCAATACTCTCCTGTAAACCTTCTTCGAGGAGTCCTCTCTCTTCAGGAAAGAACTCAAATTCCCCTTTTTCTTCACCCACACGAGCAAAAATTCTTTCCAGAGCTGATGTTTGCAAGGAAAGGATGGATTTTGCTCTGGGATGGTCTCAAAATGGAACAGTCTCTGTGCAGAGCTGTTCTGCTCTGTTGCTCTGAGCTCTGGGAGCACCAGGGACAAGCCAAGAGCTGCTCTTCTCACCCTCTGAAATCCAAACATCTTCACCAGGATGATCTGGGATTTTCATTTAGATGGGTCTCAAAATAAGTGTTATTTATAGTGAATCTACTTCATCTGCTCTTGCAGTTGTTTTCAAAACTGTGCAGTTGTTTTAACTGTGCCCCAAAAAATCCACTTTTAAAACTTTTTTTTCTCCTTAGGAAAAAAAAAAAAAAAGAACAAAACAAAAAACCAAAATCCTGTGTGAGACTTGAGGGAGGTTTTGGCCATCTTTGGTGTTCTGTGCTGTTTTATTTCATATGGATGCACATGATCAGCATTCTGCTGTTGTGTGCTGCCTGAAAAAAATGAATCATCAAAACCACCTTTTCTATGTATATATCTACTTGGAATTTTACTGCATTATCATTGTTTAAAATTATATTTCTAGAAAAACATCCAGTGTTATTGTTCCAGGTGCWGACTGGAGATCAGAATAGAGATTTYCTTTTTTTAAAARTAGAATTCTTATTCTTAGCAATGAAAACAAAATCCCTTTTGATTTCCATCTACCGCAGGCCCTGTGCTCTGACCTGTGTTTGGATTTCTAATTCCCTGTTTAATGACTCCTGTAATATTTCCTGCAGTGGATTTAGGTGGTTTCCTTCTGGGTTGTCCCAAATCCCAAAGCTCAGCAGATCTTTGCTCACCRGAGCACTGAGGGTGTCTCCAGACATCTCTGCTCCTCTCCCCTGATTATGGAGCATAAATCCAACATAAAACCCACGTGCTGGTTCATTTTGTCGGTGTTTTTGTGCCCAAATTCAGTTTAATGGGTGCCTCCGAGGCTGTGGATGGATTTTGTGCTCCTCTGAAGGTCAGMAGCTTTGCTGTTTCTCTGATATGTCTTTTTTGCCCCTTTTTTCTTTCTTTTAAATCAGAATTGGTTTAAKCAGGTGATTCCTGCCAGCAGCTCTGCACTCTGGTCCTACACAGCAAACGATGGAGTTTGTGAGTCTGAGCAAACTTCAACAACAACCCAGAACTTACTTGAAATGCATTTCTTGTCATTGCTGGAGAGAGGAGAAAAAAAAATATAAAAGAAAGAAAAAACAGCAGTGAAGGGAGTTGTCACACAAAAGTGTGTGGTATGAACYCGGGGACCTAAAAAATCAATCATGGCAATTATTTTACTAAATTATTTTAAACTGTAGTGTGTCCAGAAGTCTTTCTGTTAAATGTCTGCTGTCACAGCAACAAGCTGTGCTGTTTCCATCTCTGACCTTTTCCGTGTTAAAATGCGTGTCACTATGTAAAACAGAAGCACTCCACACACAGAGATGACGGTGGCAGTGCTTTGCTTTGCTGCACCCGAGGTCCTGCAGATCCAGATTTTGCAGGAAATGAGGATAATGGGACAATTCGCCATTTCGTTAGAGGGGAAAAACACCCACCAACAATAAGCAAAGGTTGCTTCTTTCAACATTTGTTTTGTCACATCGGTTTTTTCTCGATGATGTGTTGGAGGGAACAAGGGAAGGCTTAAGTGGCACATGCAGAGGAGGGATGAGGCGATGATGAGGTGTGGAATGACCATTCCAGCGCTGAGCCTTCATCCCAAATACTCCATTTGGGGTCGGGATCCGAGCGCAATGAGTTCAGGGCAGCAGCTCAGCAACCCGTGTGTCCCCGGGACCGAAATCAGACGATAATATTGATTATGGCACTGAAATCAACTGATAATAGCGATAATGGCACCGAAATCAGCCGATAATATCAATAGTGGCCCCGAAATCAACTGATAATATCGATAGGGACACCGAAACCAGCCGATAATATCAATAAGGGCACCGAAATCAGCCGATAATATCGATAAGGGCACCGAAATCAACGGATAATATTGATAGGGGCACCCAAATCAGCCGATAATATCGATTATGGTACCGAAATCAGCCGATAATATCAATAATGGCATCGAAATCAGCCAATAATATCGATAATGGCACTGAAATCAGCCGATAATATCAATAATGGCACCCAAATCAACTGATAATATCGATAAGGGCACCAAAATCAGCCGATAATATTGATAATGGCACCGAAATCAGCCGATAATATCGATAATGGCATCGAAATCAATTGGCAATATTGATAGGCGCACTGAAATCAGCCAATAATATCGATAATGGCACCGAAATCAATTGATAATATCGATAAGGGCACAGAAATCAGCCGATGATATCCATAATGGCACCGAAATCAGCCGATAATATCGATAATGGCACTGAAATCAACTGATAATATCGATAACGGCACCGAAATCAGCCGATAATATCGATAATGGCACCGAAATTATTATTATTATCATTACTTGAAGAAACTCAATACCTTCACCAGAGCAGGTGCTCAGTCACCCGTGTTCTGTAAGAAGGAAAGATTTACCTGTTATAAAAGAACTTAATCTGGGGTTGATCCCAAAGGTGTGAAAGATGAGTTGGGAAGCCATGGATTGCAGCAGGGAGTGGGAAAGGGAAGATCCAGCTGTGAGATTTCAGTCCTGGATGGGCAGATTTCCACTGTGAAGGTCATTTTTCCAAGGCCTGGTGAAAATAACTTCTTGAATTTCAAAGGCTGCCCCGCCAGGGCTGTGGAATTATCACCAGAACATTCCTTTCATCTCACCAGCCACAATAAAGTTGTTTCAGTGYAAATCTGCTTTGTGGCTGAAATTAGAAAATGGCATCCTCTGAGAGAGGTTTTAATTCAGGGAAGTGAGGTTTGGTGCTATGGTTTCTTTCTTTTGAGATTTAGATTGATGATTAATGAAGAATAGTATAGAGCAGTAAGTCACRGGGAAATTATATCCATTTTGGGAAAGAATGGATGGAGATATATATACATATCTCCTGTTTCCCAGGAGTTTAGGCTGGAAATTTCTAGCAAATTAATCAAATAATATGTAATGATGGCATTTTCTGCAGATGATGGCACACACAGCAGTGAATTCTTGCCATCCRCTAATCAGAGAGGAGAAATTCCAGTGTTCCTCATCTTTGGGKTGCAGGGAATGTCCCAGGGCAGAGGGAGGAAGGAGAGGCTGCAGCTCTGCTGTGCCTGGCCCTGAATCACACAGGACTCAGCTCTTGGGCTGATTCACAGATTTGCAGTGAAACAGCCCCAAAAGGGCTGTGAGCAGCGCTCCAGGTATGCAAACACATCAGCTGGGACCCTGGTCACAGCAGCAGGATGTGTCTGAGCAGGTGGGAGGAACTGATGCCGATTTGTAGTCATTTTTTGATTACTCTCTTGGCTTTGTGTTGGTTTTACACCATGAACTCATGGGTGAAAGTGCAGCCAGAGCTCCCGGTGTGTGGTCAGGCTGGGATCATCATCCCAGCTCAAATCCCAGACTTTTGGAGGAGAGGGAGCATCTTCAGCAGCTTTGTGGGGTGAAGAAGGAGGGATTTTGGGGTCGGGCTCTGCTCCTCCCAGGCCCTCACCCTGCAATCCCACCCTCAGCCACTCTCAGGGCACAGGCAGCTGGGTCTGCCCAAACTCTCACCCCAAATCTGCCCAAATCTGCCCTCCAGGAGGGGAAGAGCCCTCAGGGTTTGAAGAAGAGGGCTGAGTGTGAGCTGGGGTAACAGAGGGATGTGTGTGCCGTGTGTGCCTCAACAGTTAAACGCAGCCATCCATCATGCACGAGCATGCTTTCTCACTTTATTTTGGTATCTGGAAAGTTTCAGCGCTGGCACCATATCAATATTTATTAATGCATTGTGAACCAGAACCTGTGATTATTACTCATGCTATCTCATACTTTACAAGCTTCAGCTCYGAAGAATAAAATCACATCTGCTTTTGCTCTGCCCATATTTTATTCAATGTTTTAACAGCTTTGCCGTAAATATCTCATCCATTATGATTCAGTTGTGACTGTATCAACTTCACATCTCCTGTTTTATTGCTGTCATTATGCTTAAACAACGCACTGTTAATTCTGTTAACTAACAAGTTCATTGTTCTCTGCAGTCAGCAATCTCTGATTGTCGAGTCCACAGCGTTCCTGGCTGTAAATCCATCCTGGGCACGCAGGGAAGCTTTTCCCTTTGCYTGGAAAATGAGGATATCTTCTTTATAAAGGCTGATTAAGGAAGGGTTAATTGTGATCCCGTGCAATAAAGCTTGCAGGGCAGTTCTGGCTCTACCAAGARTAAAAGCAGTGATTCTGTTCCCTTCTGCCTCAGCCCCCAGACAACAGAGATTTTCTTATGCACTGAGTGCTAAAAGTTGTAAACTTAATGCTGGGGGGAGGAGGAAACCACTCAAATTATGGCCAGAAAGAAAGAATAATGGCAAATGGAATGGCCAACGTGCTCAGGAGTGGGACTGGGGAGGAGCCTGGTGCTCCTGGGGAATGGGAAACGCTGAAGGGAAAGGAATTTCTGTGGATGTAAAGAATAAGGACAGAGAGTGGATTTACGAGACTCGGATTTGTGTTTTAAAGAAGAATAGAATGGAAAGGGGTAGAATGGCTTCATTATTTTATACAAATTATATTCTGAGTTATATCAGTGCAAACCAGGCGGTGGTTTAAATATTGCAAGTTTGGCTTTTAAGGAAAAAAAAAGTCAGGTTTTAGGTCTT
>NW_026624241.1:102549-107330 GCF_030028575.1 Malurus melanocephalus
TAGATATTGATATAGTATAGATATAGATATAGATATAGATATAGATATAGATATAGATATAGATATAGATATAGATAGATATTGATATAGATATAGATATAGATATAGATATAGATATAGATATAGATATAGATATAGATATAGATATAGATAGGTAGATATCCAACCCAACCTCCCAAGGGTTTATCCACCCTGCAGGAAGGCTGAGATCAGTCAGATCCCTGGGCTGGGATCTGGGTCACAGCTCAGAGCAGGAATTTCCCAGAGGTGACCCCAGAGTGGGCACAGCTYTGTGGCTTTGGGAAGGTCGTTAATCTCTGCCAAACACCCCGTCACACGTGAGGCTTGTACCTCCTATTATTTAATTTCGGTCCAATTATTCCAGAAAAAAAAAACAATTAAGAAAATGAATAATTATAAAAGTAAGGTCAACTCAATTTTCTCTACTAATGTTTTTAGTTACTGGACTCATTATTGCTAATTTCTTTCATAATCTTTGCCATCTAACCTCATTTGTTTCATTGCCRAGTGGCAAGAAGGGAGCATCATAAAACTTCCCCGAAAACAAAGCAGAAAAATCATGACATTTTAGTGATTTCCTGAGAAAGTAATTATCTGTTGTTAACCTTTATGGAAAGAATTCTTCTGATCATCTCCAATGTAGCTGTTAAATCTCCATCTTTCCATTTCTGATTGCAGTTTTCCAAATTAAAAGCATAGAACTAGGCAGGTATTTTAATCTCACATCACCTTTTCTTCCAATAGTTCTATTATTGAATTATAAAGTACTTTAAACAGTTTTTAGAACCTAAAAGGAAACTATTTGCTGTATTATTTTTAAATGTAATGAATTTCACAGCATCCAATTTTAATTTTGTAATTTTTTTTTTTAGCTGAATGAATTTATTTGGGCTCATARAGGTACCTTGAATTTTTCCTGTGATGTTTGAGGGATTTTGGAGATGACAAATCAGATTATTTCCTCAAACCTGTAAATCAGGATTCAGGGGGAAATTCAGGCCCCATTTTTTGGAGCTTTGTTGAATTCAGCCATCATGAGGAGRCTGCTGTAGGTGAAATTCTTTGTCTTTTGTTTCCACCCAGAAAACAAARCTGGAGGAGGAAACCTCGGCAGTCGGAGGAGGGTGGCACAGAGGAAGAGTCAGGATCCAGATTTTGGTTTGCAGTGGATCTGTCACAATGAATCAGCGCCTTTCTCTCAGCAGAAATGTGTCATTATGCAATAATCTTCTGTAAAACTTAGAAATAGCATTTTAAAAATTTATTTTTAATTTAAAAATTGGAGTTTTTCTGTTTCCTTGGGGTTTGTGTTCTTTTGAGGAAGATTTTCTCACCTGGGACGGTATTTCAGTGTCTGTACCAGCTGCACTGAGCAGGGATAACTTAGAATGAAGCAGGGCTAAACCTTTGGAGTGGTGTTGATAAAATCTGGCTGAGGAATTCAGCAAGGACTTTTTGAGGGCCTCCAGAACTCCTCAATTGTGCACAAAGGGCTCTCTAAGAAAGCTGAGGTGCAAAGACAGCTCCTGGTGATGTTTTGAGGTGCCCAAATGAACGGGGCTGAGGAGGGTCAGGAGCAGCCCTTCAGTACTGATGGATTTATGGGATGGAGGGGAGCAGAAGAGCAGCCTCCTTATCAATTCCTTGGGCTGTCAGGATTCCAAGCAAAAGGTGTTTTCTTTATTTTTCCTACTTCGATTTTTCACTTCTAAATGTCATTAAAATGAGATTTGATCGCCACCCCCTGCCCTAGTCCAGCTGGGCTGTTCTGGGCTGTTCTGGGATGTTCTGGGATGTTCTGGGCTGTTCTGGGCTGTTCTGGGCTGTTCTAGGATGTTCTGGGATGCTCTGGGATGTTCTGGGATGCTCTGGGATGTTCTGGGATGTTCTGGGATGTTCTGGGATGCTCTGGGCTGTTCTGGGATGTTCTGGGATGCTCTGGGCTGTTCTGGGATGTTCTGGGCTGTTCTGGGAGTTCTGGGATGCTCTGGGCTGTTCTGGGATGCTCTGGGATGTTCTGGGATGCTCTGGTGGCAGCAGGGTTTGCTGCTCTCCCCCTGCAGAGGGGACAGGTCCTGCCTGTGGCTGGGGCAGGAGCAGAGGAAGGGGACACAGTGGTGTCACCCTTGGGTGCTTAATCCCATCGATGGGAGGGATTTTTTTTCCATTTAAAACGGGATGGGAAAAGGAACCCTTTTGAGATCAAACCTTTAAAATTTCGTGGAGAGGGACTGGGATTGAGACTGAATTTAGCACAAAATCAGYGAGGTTGGAMAAGACCTCTGAGGCCAAGCCTTGCCTTCCCCACGAGCCTTTCCCCAATGTTCAGTGACACTTCCCTCACCTTCCCCTTTCTCTCATCCCTCTTCCAGCACCCCTTCCCTGCACAGGGAGGTTGATTTGGGGTCCCCCCAGGACTCAGCTCTGCCCAGCTCGGTGCTGTAGGAGCACCCAGGGACACAGGGGTGACACCCAGACCTGTCCTAGGGTGACACCCACCCCATGTCCCCTGCCCACCCTGGGGCTGCACAGACAAATGAGAAAAAAGGATAAAAAACCCCAACCATTGTGGGTCTGTGAATTCTGAGTGTTGTGACAGATTTCCATATTCCATATTCAGTCCCTCAGCTAAAACTGAGCTCTGGATCAAGTTAATATRGGAAAGACTTCCTGCCAGGGATTATGTCCTGCTCGGGAAGGGAGCTGGGTTTAGGGAGCTAATAGATCTTTTCTATCTCTAACTACTGCCAGTATGATTATGGTTTTTTAATCAGAAAAATGTGTTGCTGAAAAGTGCCGAGATTAAGCACCACAATTGCCTGTAACAAAAGCAAGTTTTTGTTGGATGAGCAGAGATCTGATGAATGACATGATTTGAAATGTTTTCATCCTAATGGCTTCCTCTTCTGAAGTTAATTTTTTTTGTCAGTTGCCAAAACATTTATGAGCAGATTTGTGGATAATGACACTCTTAGATGGGGGTTTAAATAAAAATCTGTTCCATTTGCAACCTAAAGGACCCAGTATTACRGCAGACAAATGGGTTTGGAGCTGATTCTCCTGGTGGCAGGGTAATGGATGAGCTGGGGTCACTGGAGCTGTGCAGAGAGCAGGACACAAACTTCTCGGCCAGTTGCTTCTCCCTTGAAGGAGYTGAACAGAGGAAGAGATAAATATATTTAAAATACAATTTTGTGAGAATTGCTTGCTGTGAAGGGCAGGGGCTGCAATGGAGGGAGGTTCTTGTTCCCTTTGTGAGCTGCAGAACAGGTAAAGAGAGAGGAGATAGATGGGCATCCTGTGCTGAATAAATACTGCATTTAGAATTGTTCCCTTTGTTCAGCATCTGGATTCGTAAAAGGAACARGAAAAACCATCCTTTACCCGCCCTTTGGAAAGGAAATTGGGCCTGTGGATCAGTTGAACAATAGAGTGAGCAGAATAAAGCAGGTTTGTTTGAGCTGGGAGAGGTGACTGGGGGGGTTTGATCACAGAACCCTCATGTCAAGTAAACCAGAACACAGAAAATCCAGAGCAGGAGTGACCCACGTGCTTAAACCACATCTGTGGGAATGTGAGCACTCCAATGTGTTCAGAGTGTCTCCTAAAAATGATAAAAAAGGGCAGAACTCCTGTTTGGTTCAGGGCAGAGGTCTGGTGTCACCCTTTGGGTCAGGCTGTACCTGCCCATCAGGGCTGGGGGGACAGGCCAAGTCCAGAGTCTGGAGCACACAAAACTTCAATAATTTCAATAATCAAAAAGGCTGAACAGCTTTTTCTTTCACTTCATGAGTGAATTGATAAAAAAAGTGGAAAACTTGGAAAGCAAATTAGAGGAARTTCAGCTGCTTTACAGACATCAGTGGTGCATTGCAAATACCCTCAAAACATTCCCTAAAATACTTATCTAGACAAAACTGGTTATAATTTGTAAAAACACATTTCTTCTTTGAAGTCAGGTGGCTACCAAGAACCTGAAATTAGAAAATAAAATTCGGGACTTGATGAAATAAATGGTAAAATGCCATTTTATTGATGCCAAGATTTCAGCTATGAGTGTTTAGGGAAAAGATCTTGGCATTGCAGGTTTTACTTATGCACCCACCAAACTTCTCCAKGGTCGCTTCTTACCACAGATTTTCTCGAGTTTATTTTCCAGGCTGCTCTAAACAGCGGGGCCTTCCTGTCCAAAGCACATTTATTCCACAACCCCATAGATTTAGTTGGCGCTGGACTTTAAATCAACTCTCAAATGCCCACAGGTATCTTCAAAGGCTCCAGAGGAAGGATGGTTTACAGGGGTGTTTTTTGCTTTGCCAGGATTGTGATTTGTTACCCATCCTGTGGGTTTTAAGCAGCCCCCTGCCCTGARCATTCCTATTAATGGGCTGCCTGTATTTAGCTGGATAAAAACCATCCAGCCCAGTGTATGGAATRGTTACATTTCTGTGATATACATACTGGGTAAAAGCTTTCTCATTTTCATCATTTAGACAGGTAGGCCCTGGTAAATCATGTGCAGCACTCAGAGAGGGCTGACAGTGTGGTGGGGGTAAGGAAAGGAGCAGGGAACTCCAGCAGAAAGCTTTTCTGAAAACCTTGGCTGAGTGTTTCAACCCAGAAGAGGCTGGAGATTATAGGAATTTTTCTTTTCTTTCTTTTMTTTTTCCTTTCCTTTCCTTTCCTTTCCTTTCCTTTCCTTTCCTTTCCTTTCCTTTCCTTTCCTTTCCTTTCCTTTCCTTTCCTTTCCTTTCCTTTCC
>NW_026624241.1:107510-118206 GCF_030028575.1 Malurus melanocephalus
TTATTTTTAATTCAGCACAACCTTTTCTCAAGTTGCAAACACAAAATCAGGGAAAATAGCAGATTTTTCTCTTTTAATTTGTAATCCTTGCCTGCTTCTCTCCCTCCCTAAACACAGGATTGCTTTTACTGTTTCATGTGCTTGTATGTGCTCTGCTTGTTGTCTTGCACTGTCCCTCACACCCTCATCATCTTTAGTATCTCTGGTTTTATACTGTAGTAGAAATCTTTTACAGGATTCCTTTTTACTCCGCAATTGTCCTGTTAAAAAAAAAAAATTGAAAGAGAATAAAAACAGAAAAAGAGAGGAAAACCTTTAGCTTACCTTGGAACCTCAGCCACCAGGAGTTCTTGTGTGTATCAAGAGGGAGAAAATGGAAATAATCAATAAATGCACTTTGCAGTCTGGGCAATGTCAATGGCATTACTTTTGCTTTTGTCTGAAATGATCAGAATCATTTCACTTGCTCAGTTTTCGGTTGCTTCTTGYTAAAACGCAAACAGCATCACTCCATGGAGGATGAGAAAACACAAATCCCTTCTAAAAAACCCCTGGATTATTCCACAGGAACTGCTTTGTGCCAACCACTTGCTATGAAGAGGAATATCAGTGTTTTCCTCCAATGCCTGAACAATTCCAGGTATTTTTCTGCCCAATGATTTCCCCCCTCGTGTTCA
Organism: Malurus melanocephalus; assembly: GCF_030028575.1. Lineage (NCBI taxonomy): Eukaryota > Metazoa > Chordata > Aves > Passeriformes > Maluridae > Malurus > Malurus melanocephalus. The sequence continues at coordinate 108,188 of NW_026624241.1, forward strand.
TTGATGGGGTGACTCTCTCCCCACAGCCTGAACACGTCTGTCCTTTCACTGAGGCCACCAGGAGTGCTAAATGTGCCACATTTCCTGTCATTTTGGGGRAAAATGTCAGATCAGGTATCAGGGGCTTGCTTTGATGACCAACTTTGTGAAACACATCACCAAAATGAGCTCTGGAGCTCATTCCTGCAGGGAATGGGGACTCACAAACACAGAGTGAATGCCCCCCCAGCCCCAAATATGAGAATTCATTGTCTTACCTAGAGATTTGTGGCTCCAGTTGTTGTTTTAATGAAAAGCCTTTCAAATTGCTCTTTAAAAGGATATGCTTCAGCACTTTTATTAGTTGTTAATTCCATTTTTAACTACCTATTGTTGGCAATATCCTCTTAGCTTGAACACAATCTCTTTTCCTAGCGCCTCTATCCATTTTTAGTTCATTGATTCACTAGGATTTTTTTTTTCTTCCCTGGATTTCTAAAGCAGGAGAAGTTAAAAGAAATTCCTAATTGTTTACTTCATTGTTTGGGCACTGGTATCAGCATTGACATCTGGAGGAATATAAACAGATTTGAAAGAGTTTTTGTTGTTGGTGTACTGAAGGGAGCTTTGCTCTGTTAAATTGATTTAAGTTTCCAAATATGGGTCAGATAAACTGAAATAATCTTTCCTGAGTTAATGTTGTTCTTTCTGGCTACTTAAATGTCGGGTTTTTTTGGTATTAAATAATGTCTGGAGGCCTCAAGCAGCATCAGACTCTGATATCATGGGGATCTGTGGTTAACCCTACAACGAGGGTTTGGTTTTCACTCTGCTGTGCATGGAATTGCTGTTATTCCCACCATGGCTTCTTCCATGGCTGAAATTTGAGGTTTGTGTTGACCCAAACAGTGGGAATTTTGAGAAATTATTTCAGGGAGGAGAAGCAAGAGTGGCAGTCAGGGATTCCAAACTCAAACACACCCAGTGGTGACAGAGCTGCCACAAGGGTGTGGGGACAAGGCACAAAATCTGTTTTGTGGTCTTACATTTCAGATGATTTTTCATGGAGAAATGGAAGAGGGGCTTGGTATCTGCCACATAACCTTTTCCAAAGGAGACTTAATTAACAATTAGTTTTTCTCTAAATTCCTATGTTTGTATGCCCACAACTGCACTTCTCTAAGGTGAACAATGTTGGTGGTTGTGTCCAGGGAGGATCTGCTGAGGTTCCAAACTGGTTCATGTTTGAGTGCCCTCAAACTGGTGAGAACATCATCAATGCAGGGATCCCACTCATCATTTATTGCTCAGTTTGGAGCTTTTGGGGGAATTCAGGGCTCAGCAAACCCTGGCACTGTCTCCCCTCTCCCCAAACCCCTGTGGGGTTTTTCCCTTGGCATTCCATTYGGCAATCCATAGGAAACATTTCATTTATTTTCTATAACGTCTAAATCATTAAAAGAAAAGCTTTGGGGTGCAATAKGAGAGTGACAAAGATAATTACAGTTTTAAAGCCTTAAGAGGTTTCATGCATCATATAAAATTTTACATTCCACCACCAATTTAAATCAATTACGATCTTTWAATCCATAATTGTGCTATTTAGAGCATTTTAAAGGGCACGATGCACGCGGTACTTCACCGTGTTCCTGAGTATTTGCACAACAGATCTATTTATTGTGAGAAAGCATCTCGAGGCCATTAAAAGCTGATCAGAGGCATTTTTAACCCTGTAGGGCTTCTCCTCAACCCTGACAGATGTTGGAGAGTGGAATCAGATTTTTGGGCATCAAAGATATTGAGTGGTTCTACCTTAAGTTACTGCATTAAAAAGCAGGAGAGAAACGACCACAAAACCTATCAAGGCTGGAATATTTGGGGAAAACCTAGGTTTTATTTTTTAATCTGTTCCTTTGAGGGCAAGCTCAATAAAGCTGTTGGTGTTGGAGGTTAAATGCAGYAATCTCCATAATGAAAATGCCACCATGTGCAGTATTTCACAAAACCAAAAAAAAACCACCACCCTGCATTAAAAATATTTTTTCCTCACAAAGTATCCAGAGAACCGGTCCAGTAAATAATGTCACTGCAGGCTAAATAGATTTGGAGATGATAAGTCTTTTATTTTTGCAATAATGGTAGCAAATAAAAAAAAAAGGCCATTTAAAATCTGAACAATGTTTTTTATGTTCAAATAACAAATATAAATTTCCAAGTGGTTATCTCCATATTTCTTAGTGGCAATGCATTCCCAGTTCTAACTCCAGCAAATACCCATTTTCWGTTTAGAATTAAGTTATCCTATAAAGTAACAGTAACTGATAAGAGGAATTTATAGTGAATATAGAGATTATTGATTCTTAATGCATAAAGGTTTCATAACGCAAACATCAGTGGCAAAATGTTTTTACATTTTATTTTTTTATTTCTTTGGGAAGTCTATAACTGCAATGGCTTATTTTACTAAACTGAGAAAAAGCATAAAATGATGTGGAATACTCTTAGCTACAAAGGCAATAAGTGCTTAGATGATTGGATAAAATGGGGTTCCCTTTGAGGAGATACATCAGCAGAATCAGTTTAGGATTTCTGAGCAGAATCATTCAAGGATATTCACCTTCCTGCRAGTGCAGCAAAGCCAAAGCATTGCTCAGAGCTCTGTGTAATAACCACAGATGGACAAACAGCCAAGAATGACCACCCTACAAAAGTAATTTAATTTTATACACAGCTTCTTAGCACTCCTGACCCACCCCTAAACACCCTTTTAGACATCCACGAAAAGCAGCGAGAGATTTTACAGGAAACAGCTCCACTTCCATTTCCCAAGCTTTTTTCTCGTGCTGTAAAAGAAAYCACTGCAGGAACACGAGACTTTTAAACTCACAAAAATAACTCAGCGTTGCCCTTTTAAATTGTTTCCGCTGACAAGCGAAGTCACAGTGGCATTTTTCCTGCAGATCCCGGCACACACATGTATCCATAATGATCCATCCCTCGGATGGCACAGTTCTTCTGTGCCTGCTACCTGTCAGGCTTGTTCTCCAGAACCTTGAATATCAGTGACTCACTAATGTTTTATGATATTTTACCTCACTTTATGGTAGTCATTTATGACAAGACCAGAATGACATAAACTGCCATAAAGCAAAGCAATGCAATCACACAAATGACCATAAATCAAGATAGCAACAGAAAAAGGTCATAAAAAAGGGAAGAAAATTGGAGAAAACAACATTGGAGTTCAGATTCCGAAGTCTGGAGTTAGCAGCACCGAACTTCAGGACAGATGGATGTGAGCAGGCAGAGAATTCAGTGTTCCACTGATACCCATCATTTTGGGAGGCGCTGGCAGTGATGAATAGATGGGYTCCCGTTACTCTTAAGGCTGTTATGATGTACAAAAGGTTGATTGCAAGTGTGGGAATGGGCTTTTTTTTTTTTCTCCTGTGAAGTTATCTGAGCTTTGTCCTACACGCCAGGCAATTCCCAGTTCGGGTGACCTTTGGAACAGCTCTTCTATAATCTATGTGGTTTTTTTTTTATTTTAATGAAAAATGTGTTCCTGGTGATGCAGGATCATGATGCTCTAAAACAATGGGATTGTGCTGCTCTTCCCTTGGAAGGCTTTTCCTGGTGGTGCCTTATCAATCAGGCTGATCTGAAATAGAAGCCAGACAAAATTAAGATAATGAGAATAGATAACTTTAATCCAGGCCTAACAGGCCTATTGGTACTTTAGGGCAGACAAAGCCTCCTCCTGAGGCTACACCCAAAATGGACACCGGGTCATGAGATCTTCACCTTTTATAAGTTCTGCCTTATTAACATATTGGGTGTTAATTCTCCAATGATCTTCACAGGTGATGATGTCAACCACCCCAAACTTGCTCCCCCAACTCGCTGTTGTTTCCATATTTTGGGGCTCTGAGGTGTCCTTGGRTTCAGCTCAGAGAGGAATTGTTTTGTCTAAAGATGAGAGAACGGTAGTTTTTAGTGCTGTACTAGAGAAGTACAAGAATACAGACGCATGAAAATAGAGAAACGAAAAATCCTAAGGCATCACTGGTGTGCAGGAGCAGCCCCTAACGAGGGTGGGAGCTGGGGTGTCCCAGTGGGATCAGACAGATTGAGGGTTTTTCATGGCTGGAGGTGGATCCGTGGTCATTGTGAGGTGCCCTTGTGACGGGGACAAGAGCAGGACCAGGTGACACCAGGGAGGACGRGGAGCTCGGGATCAGAGCCTAATGGGGCAGCAGGAGCTGCAAGCAATGAGGTGGAACGGGACGTAAACCACACCTTGAAGTTATACCCCCATAAAAATGAGGAACTGCTGGTGGTGCAGATAACAGCATTTATGAGGAGGATTTATGGGCTGCTCGTGTGGTATAAATATATACAGTACACAAACACCAGTGGGAATAAATTCCGCCGGACAACCCTGTTATTTTAACAGTAACCTTGAAAATATTATGTTATTTAACTGAGGAAAGTGTTAAAGGAACAATACATAATTTAATCTCCTCTCTCCCCTGTCCAGCTCACCTCTGCARTAGCAGCAGTGGTGCTGTAAGAAGTGCATTGATAAACACTGATCATTAATTTTATTTATTTTAACCTCCTCGTGCTCCTCCATCCACACCCTTGTGTTTTCAGCCGCTTTCTGAAGGAGCTGAAGTGCTTCAAACACTCTGAGGATGTATTTTTATCTCTAATCTTGATCCAAGACCTCTAATTCTTCCCCTTTTGTGCCTCTGTGTTCCCGAAGTCATTCGCTTTCCTCCTTTGCAGCATCACTTGTGCTCACAGCTGCCAGAACCATTCCTGGGCATTTCTCTAAATCCTTCCTTGTCAAAGGACACCGGAGGAGTAAACGGAGGTGACAGAAATGTGGCAGATAAGCAAGAAATGGGAAAAAACAAACTCAAAAAACACAGAGCACTGGAACGAAGAGATTGTGAGCAAGTGCCTTTGCAGGGAGCTGAGCTGGGGTGCAAAGCCATGAAATTGAGGAGCAGGGACCCTCCATGGCACTCTGGGTCAGGGGCAGCTCATTCGCCTTCTTGACCCTCTGCAGGAACATCTGGAATGTTTGGGGTCACTCCAATGTGCCTTTGGAAGGTCCTTCCAGAGCCAAAGTGCAGCTCTACACGGGCAGAGAGGGAGGAGATCCCTGCAGGGCAGGAGCTCTGAGGTGGAGGGGACACGGAGAGGGGATGGGGATCCAGGGAGAGCTGCAGTGCCTGGGGCTCCACTCCAATTCCCTGTTCATTCCCCATCCAGAGCAGGACATGGCATTTGGGGAAGGAACACACCATGCCCTGCACTTGAGAAGAAAATCCCTTCTCCTTTCCAACACTTCAAGCTCCAGTTTGAGGAGTTACTCACCCAGGTGTAAATTCCCTTTCTCTGCTGTGCTCTGGCTGCCAAGAAAGTAAACTAGGACAAGTTAACAGAGTGATCCAAGAGTAAAGGAAGAGCTGGGATCTTAATTTTTGATGCAGTCTATGTGTTCTCATTATTACATTGTCTGTTTGTATTACTTTTGATTTATAATGTAATTGGGGAACTATAGAAATGTTAATGGGAAAGATACTGTTCTGAATATGACAAAGTTGTTTACTAATTGTTGCCTTTAACTTGGGCTAATTTTGTAGTATTGAAATATTTAAAAATGTTTTATTTCTTTATTTTTGGGTTGTCAGGAAAGCATTGTTTGGTTTAAACTCCACTCTCAGATGAGCTGAGCTCCATCCCCCCTTTAAAAGCAGGAAAATAGTGCAAATTAAAAATTTGTTACACTGGGGTTCAATCTCAAACCTTTAGGCAAGCCCATCCATTTTGTTAAATATTTAGATGAGAAATCGTTTCTTGGGTGTTTATTTATTTATTTTTCCAACATCCACCGTTGCTGCTCATTATCTTAGGGGAGATTGAGAATATTRCAATGATTATTAGTAAGCCCAGTAATGAGATTACTGAGCCATTTGCAGTTGACTCTTTTTGTGCTGTGTAATTACAGGGGTTTATTTACAGTGCCTTTAGAGGGTTTGGGTTGGGTTTTATCTTTTAAAGATTCACRTTTATATCCTTTGTTCTTCGTGGAAGGGATGGGATGGTTTCTCTGGGTGTTTTGCATTTCTCCCTTCTAACTCTCCCCGTGAAATGAGTGTTGCACTTCAGATGGAAGAAAGCAGCTCGGTTATACCTGAGTAATCTGACTGTGATTAATTGGGAATACTCAGGTAAATAGGATTATTTGTGCATTTATCCTGGGTGATTCTCCCAGCCCCGCTCAAGTCAATGGAGAGACTCTCATCGACTCTCTTTGGCCTTGTCTGTCTCATAAATGTGATTTATTCGTGGAAAACAGTGGAAGGGAAGAGCTGCTCTGCAGGCCTTAAATATCTCATAACGGGGAGTTGTTAAGGTTGGTCACATCATTGTCACATTTATTGCTCCCATTCCTGACTGGTGCCCACTTTTCCACCAAAACAACTCTGATTTCAGCTGGGATTGTAGYGGAGGATTCCTGGATGGAGCGGGGGAAAAAAGAGAATGAGATTTGGGGCAGTTACTGGGAGCAAGTGCAGGAAAATCCTTAGGGAACAGAGAACTATGGAATAAAGATGCTCTGGTTCTACAAGGATTATTCTGGAAGACAGGACCACTGATTTAGAGATCAAGATATATATATAAAAATACGAATATATATATATAGTGATATATATATATAATGTATACATTGTAGTGATTATGTGTGTATATATATATATATATAAATAGCAAGGGTTATACACATGAAAATACAATATCTTTGTTTTCCTGGTGACTCAAAGCCTTTAACATTGAGTTAAAAGTCTCCCAATGCCTCAATGGGCTTGGTTTCATTGTAACACTGAAACCTTTAAAACTCTTTTTGCCTCCTTGTTTTGCCAGGTTTATTTACAGTAGGTTTTAGATTCTAAATTCGGGTAGAAAGATGTAAAAATTTTATGCACCCAGCTTTAATCACCTAAATAGCACAYGGCAAAAAGATGGAAATCGGGGTTACTGTGTGACATTAAAGTTGTGGCTCTAATCCAAGCTATTATTTAGAAATCAGTGGGATGTTTCATTTGTAAAAATTGCAGGTTCTGGGATTCCTTTCATGTTCAAAAGCTGCGCTGAACACTTGAAATTTATATAAATCCACAGTTAAAATGCCTWAAATGCAAAATTTATTTTCTCCTTCAGCAGCAAGCGAGTCACTTGCTGTAAAAACCCAAAACCACGCAGAACATTTCAGTTTAGCTGCAAAAAAAACCTGAAATGTAAAAAACACACAAAAGGACAAGAAGCTCCAGAATAATTGCATTTTCTTGCAGAATGATGCCAGAGCTAAAAACTTGTTTATTTTATCTCAGGATGTGTCTGTTGACTGCTTCATTATAGCAAGAATAAAACTGCACCAGGAAAAGGTCCGTGACTTATCCACGAGAATTTAAAGCCAGATCCCAAACACCCCGGCCGTAACAGAAATATTTTCTGCAAATTAAATGGTTCAAGTCTGTGGAGAGTCAGTGGAAGGGAAGATGATCCCTCCCAGWATTTAACTTGCATTCCAGCCGTGAGCTGTAATGCTGAATCCACCTAAGTCAGGAYTGAGAAAGGAACACACCCCTTTATTTTTAACGGTTTGGTTCCTTTGAGCYGAGTTTGTGTGAGTTGGTTCTCGGGATTGCTGCTTTTCTGCTCCTTTTTTTCTCTGAAAGCACATGAATAATCTCACCTGAGGAGCACGAGGCAGTGACAGCACCACGTACACACTCCATTTCTGAAGTGCTGCATTATAAAGTGAGATAACTTCATTAGAATAAACCCTTTCTCAGAGAGAAAAAGGTCCCAAAAAAAATCCCCTACATTGAACAGCCAGGGTTAATCTTACCCTGTGAAATTCCAGATTCAGCCCAACTGCCATCACCTCTTTGGGACAACTTGTCACACTGCTGGAATTGAAGCAGCAGTGATCTGCWGGGAGTAAACATCCTGATGCACAGTGGCTAAAGGATGGGCACCCTGGGGTTTCTCCCAAGCCTCCACCACCATATATCCATGCTGGGCTCATTCCTTTCCCTGCTTCTGAAGCACAATTAATCACCTCACTAAGGTGCCCTGTGTGGTCCATAATTAATATTACACGTTGACTTGGAAGAAAGCTTTGGGAGGGGGGGGATCTGGCAGATCCTAAAGAAATATGGCACCTTCTTTATATTCCAGTTGAGCCTGCGTGGTGCAGATGGAGCTGCTCTGTTCTGAGGGATGAGGAGTCACCACAACGTTTCCCTTTCACCCCTTGCCCCCAACACTTGCAGTGTTCTCTCTCTTCAAACACCGCCCCGGTGCTAATTTTTGCCAAAAGTGAAGGAGAGGGTGAAAAATCATTAATTCAATTTCTCACTGGTTCGCCTCTGGTGATTGCTGTCACTTCAGGTAATARCTTGTCTGTGGTTCTGACCCAATTCTTACACCAGTCCTTCCATACTCAACCAATTAATCTAATGGTTCATTAATTGCAAACATCTGAAATCATTAGAACCTGATTGAGCACAAAAGCATCAAATCCTGTGAAGCTGYGACTGCTTAGCCAGCAAATGGTCTCACTGCAAAGGAATGTCAATGTTTATAGTAAATGTAACCTAAACTAGGGTGTTCATTGACATATCCCTCCATTTGTATACAACGGCTCTGACATCTATCAGTTCAAGAGTGCATGATTTATCCACTGCTATATCCTGGAACTGACAAGCCAAAGATTACAGCTTAACCTACATGAAAGCAGAGGCTGTATGTATTCCTAAAATAAATATTTAGTAACTGACAAGCTCTGGTTAATATTAATTCCTGATAGAAAGCAGTCAATTTAAGCGCACTCCGTGCCAAAATCTATTTGTATTTTGTAAATCATTTTTCGTGAGTGCAGTCTAGAGGATCTCGAGCCATCGAGTGGGTGGGGGTGGGTGGCTGTATCAGTCAAATTTTGTGTGTTCCACATTGGGGAGAGCCCTCGGTGTGTCTGGGAAAGGGGGAGGGCTGGGGAGGGGCACTGGGGTGGGACTGGGGAATGGAAAATGAATTAAATGAATTTAGGGAGTGTGAAGGTGCCAAATGGGGCATTCTGGAGCAGGGATTRTCCTGTTCACCCATGGGCACCCAGCACAGCACCAAACATCACTGCCCCATGGCATCAGGGCTCCTCTGTCCCCGTGGTGGTGGAGACGAGTCCAGACTGCGTCACTCACAATGTCCGCCTGGCATTTTTCTATTTTCTTTATTTCTTCTTGGTGCTCTGCTCTGGCTGAGGTGGTGATGGGTCAAAGGCTGGACCTGATCTTGGAGGCCTTTTCCAGCCTAAATGATTGTGGTTTTCTCCTTCTGTTTGTTTGTAGAAGCTTCTGATTGTTCTGCTGATAGATAAATAAGATCTGTGTTCACCAGACAGAATAAAACTGTGACTGTACTTGCCTAGGTATTCATTTTATATCCTCAGACCACCTCTAACATAAATGTGTGTGTGAAACCCATCCCTGTGCTCCCAAAAGCCCTCTCTGAGCAGGAAAGGGTTGGTTCTGTGCTGCCCTAACTGCAGCCACAGCGAGCAGCTCACAATCGAGTCCAGCTCTGCAAAATTCCCATTTCAAAGATGGATAATGAGGGCTCAGAGCGATACCAGAGCGTTTCAACAGCTGATATCAGCGGGGAGGGCTGCAGAGGGAGCAAGGCGAGCTGAGAGCTGCCGGGGAAGCAGCTCCTGGCCAGAGATGAGCAGTATCAGTAGCCCTAATGATCCGGGGCAGTGGCCTGAGGAAGTCCTTGGAGTGTGGTTCCCTTTATCACTTTTACTGGGCTGCCCTTTGGGGATGAGTTATGATCTGCTGGTTTGATCTTTTGTATTGTGTGCGGGGTTATTGCACCTCTCAGTTCCTGACAACAGCAGTAAAGCTGCCAAGTACTGCTTAAAGTGTGGGAATGTTTATAAGAGCTCGGCAGAGCACGGGGCC
>NW_026624242.1:0-63264 GCF_030028575.1 Malurus melanocephalus
TGCCAGATTTTGCCCTTTAAAAGCAGACTCCTTGTTGATTCCCATGTGAGCAGTTGCTGTCAGGGAGTGCTGAGAGTGTCAGGCAGATCTGACTGGCAAATGCAGTGCACGGGCTCTCAGCGTGCCAAGGCTCCTGACAGGCAGCTGTGCATTAATACATTTATTCATTTCCACATACTCCCAACATCTAGAGCGAGTGACAAAAAACCACTAAGCTGTGGAGAGCTTCCCTAATATTTTTTGATTAGCTGACAGTGTTTGTGAAGCTGCTAATACCTCTTCATCCAGAAGAAGACATTTCTCAAACAAGATCAGAATAACCCTGAGCTGGATGTGCAGTTTGTGACTGATGGCAGCCGCAGTCAGTAAATAATGCTGTCTGGTGCTGTGTGGCTGCAGTGCTGTTGCCTGTATTTCTGAAATGTTTATGCTCTGTCAATCAAGAGACAGCAGATGCTGTTAAAACCACCTCAGCACTTTCCAGCTGCACAGGAATTGCAGCCTCTCTTCCAAGCACAGCAAAATGTCATGGCTTGCTGACACCTTCTCTGTTAATTTCATGTGTAGCTGTAGTTAATTTTTCCTGATGAGCCTGTGTTCTAAGCACAATGTGGCAGGAGAAAAGGTCACTGTGTGTCTCTAGACAAGTTCCAAGATGTTACTGACTTCAGCTCAGGGCATTGCCCTGACTGCACAGCTCAGGTGGTGCCCAGGGTGGTAATTCCCTGTGGAAAGGGCTGATGGCTGTTACGGGTTAAGGAGTAAAGGCAGAGCTCCTTGGGGATGGATATAATTAATTGTGTATCTGCCCTCTGGACAGAGCTCATTTAGAGAGATAATATGGTCAGATAAGATGCGATACTTTTGCTGAAAAAAACACCTAAATCTTGTATCTTTTTAATGAATATATTGCTGAGAGCAGCCTTTGCTCATGGTTGTGTCAAATCAAGGGCTGTGGCTCCAGGGTTCTATTGTCCACACACACATCAGTTTTCTCCAAATCACATATGCCAGTGGGAGGGAGAGACTTTGCAGCATCCCCAACAGATCTATGAACCTTTCGGACAAGGATTTGGATTCCCAGCATGAGATGGAGAGGAGGGAGAACCAATTCTGTGTGGATTCATGTAGTTTCATTTGGATTCCCCAAAAAGCTTTGCAAGCTGTCTGTTAAGGGTCTTTTATGACCTGCAAGTGGAATTTCAGCCTCCTGCAGCAATTTATAAAAAATACGTAATAAAATGTAGGAGGGAGCAAACTGGTATTGGCAAAGAGGCAGGCAGAATATGCTGACAGTACTTTTATAATGCAAATTTGCATTATTTCTTGGCTTGTAAGCCATATAAAATATTCTTGCTCTGTCATGTGTTGTGAAATCTGCCCCTGTGCATTAATACAAATAGAAAAGTGGAGCCAAGTCCTGGAATTACAGCATTAGAGATGGAGGATAGAAATTTTGGCTTGTAGAAATTGCAGACACATTGTTTAGTTGCTTATAGAAATTGCAGAAATATTGTTTGTCTTCCACTGCTGTTTGGTTGTTGCAGCTGCCTCAGTGCTGAGGAGCAACGACCATGCACGAGCAATGGTGTGCAGGTTTCCCTCTCTTCCTTTGCAGGTTTGATGCTGACCACACAGGCTCAGGGACCCCCATGACTTCGAGGGCTGCTCAGCAGATCCTTCTTGAGCCAATCAGGTGTGGAGCCAGTGGTCCCTAGAGAGGGGTGCAGGAAATTAATGTGTTTTGCATGAAATAGCCTTTGGGGAGGTAAAATAGTATCACTGAATTTGGTGTTGCCAACCTCCTACACCACTAGGAGACCTGGGAGAAAAAGCAGAAATGAGGAAGAAGTTGAAGGGTCAGATATTTAGCAGCAGCCATTTGAAGGCTCCTTTGTGTTGTGTTAATCCAAGGATTGTTACTGAATCACAGGTTGGGATCTGTCTTTAGCCTTGAGCCCTTCCATGAGGTGGAACAGTGCTCTGTCTTCCCACAGGTTTGGAGTTACAGCTGTGATAGGTGCTTTTCTCTGAGCCAGTTTCTAGATGTGATGCTGTCGCTGCCTTTCAGGCTGGCTGGACTTTGGATCTTCCTGAAGTGTTGCACGTGCTATAAATCATCCTTGCAGTTTCTGCCCCATTTCCTAGAAACCTGGAAACTCTAAGTGTCAAAGAGTTCAAAGCAGTTTCTAGCTCAGTATTATTTTTTTTTTTTACAGCATCAAATGACATGCATTTCATGGAAAGAAATTTTCCCTGCTCTTGAATAGTGAACTTTAGAACTTTGGGTATTTTAAAAAGTTGATTGTTTGAAGAGCAGCTTAGGTCCTGAGACTCAGGTGGTGTAACCCCAAGTACACAACTGAGTATCCGTTTCTTCAGTTTATGCAGTTGCAGTCTTGCATGTTTGGATTGTGTATTTTTGGGGAAAAAAAAAGTTGTGAATAAATAATTCCGGGTGCCAAAAAGCTGATTGAATGCCATTGAGTTCCTTATGAACCAGAGCAGTCCTGGTGTCACACAGCATGGCTTTATAAGCCTCTTCTGTGAAAAACAAAACACTTCTTTTCTAATTTCTATTATTTCTATTATTTCTACATATTTCTACATATTTCTACATATTATTTCTACATATATTTCTATTTCTTATTATTTCTACATATTTCAGGGGGGATGGAGTAACAGTCTTGCTGTTCTGTGGCGATGGAGAGTGTTGAATGAAATGAAGGGCACATTGAAGTTAAGGCGGTTAAAAAGGAACATGACTTTTTTGTAAACACCCCACTTCCCTTGGGACAATAATTTTCATGTTGTTCCAAGTTTTGGTTTTTTTTTTTTTTTTTTTTTTTTTTTTTTTATGAGGGCAAAAACATAACGTACCAAACCCACAGCACTGTTTTTCCTTCCTGAGTATTTTAAAGATTAAATTAGTTCCAGTAAGGTGAGGAAAGAGAACTGGCTGGTGGGTAGGGTGGGGAGGGGTGTGTGAAGATTTTATAATTTATTTTTATGTTCTGTTCTTTTGCCTTTGGCTCACACACTTTTGCATTGAATTTTTTTAAATATTGATTGAAGAATAAAAATAAATAATAGGCAATCTTTATCTGCAGATTTCTTTCAGGCAATTGAATGTGAAGGAAAAATTAGGCTTCAGCATTTCATGTCTTGACAATGAATTAAAAAAACTCATCAGAAGCATTCCTAACCAACATATGAATTTGCACATAGGTAAGGTACATTTAATGTATCTCAATCCAAAAAACTAAAATTCTGGCAGTGTTCAGAGAATGAAAGATTAATAAAAATACAGGTTTTAATCTGGTTCTGTTCTAGTTGCAGGTTGTGGTGCAGAAATGTACTCTTGTCTCTTAGGCTGCCTCTGTAAATGTGAGTCTGGTGCTTCTGGAATTTCATATGTCTGGACATACTGACTGGAGAGCTGTCAGGTGTCATTGTGCAGATCTGTCACCAAATGTGCCCAGGAGCTGCTGCATTCCAGAGGTGTGCAGGGTGAGCAGGCAGGTGGGGCCATGGGGCTCTGCCAAAGTCGCTTGCAGCAGAGCAGTTGGGTTTTGTTGGCTGCTTTCTCTGAATTGTCACCTGCTGAAAACATCTGTGTTCTCCACTTAATGTGTTGATTAGTCCCAAGGAGATTTATGGTATCTGGAAAGGGTTTATAAAACACAAGTGTTCCTTGAAAGCAAATACCAAGATGACGCTGGAGAGGTGGCTCAAAAATTTTTTTGCCCTGGCTTTTCTGCCTTGTTGTAGGAGTAATGACAGGGTAAGAATGGGAGTGGCATGACAAACTTTAGAGTTTGGAAATCTTTAGGGCCACTGAGAGTCCCTGTGAAAATAAGCATGGAAGGAATCTGGGAGCTGGGGTAGGAGATCTGCATGCTGGGTATGCCACGCAACTGTTCTGTGCTCCAGGTGATGGGAGGAAAGACTTCTCTGGCCCAGTGGTTTTCTGCTGCTTTGGTGGCACYRACTGCAGCCTTCTGTGCCCTCTCCWCAATGTCCTTCTCAGTYYRGTGCCCAYYTCYACATGTGTTAAATGCTTCCTCAGGCCTGAAAACAGACAAGAGATGTAATAAGGGCAACTGGAAGGAGGTAGTGGAGTAGGAAAGGGGCTGGTGGCAAGAACCATGTCTGTAGAGAGAACATGCTGCAAAAGTGCTTTTTTTAGAAAATGTTGTCTTCCATGTCTGGAAGCGTCTCTTCTCCTCACTCCTGTGGAGAATCAGACAGTTGTTTGGTTTGAAAGGGACCTTAAAGAGCATGCAGTTCCAACTCCCTGCCCTGGCCAGAGACAACTTCCACTCAAAGCCCCATCCAACCTGACCTTGAATATTTCCAGGGATGAGACATGCACATCTTCTCTCTGCACATGTGCCAGTGTTTCACCACCCTCACAGTAAAGAATTTCTTCCTTGTAGCCTGTCTAAATCTACCCTCTGTCAGTTTAAAGCCATTCCCCTGGTCCTGTCACTACATGCCCTGGTAAAATGTCCCTTTCCTGGTCTCTTGTAGTTCCCCTTTGGCTCCTCAAAGCCACAGTTAAGGTCACCTTTGAGCCTTCTTTCCTCCAGGCTGAATAACTCCTGCTCTGTCACTGTGTCTTCATAGGAGGAGTGCTCCAGCCCTCTGATGATCCTTGTGGACTTTTCTGGATCAGCTCCAACATGTCCTTGTCCTTCCTGTGCTGGGACCCCAGAGCTGATGCAGCCTTGCAGTGGGGTCTCACCAGAGCAGAGCAGAGGGGCAGAATCCCCTCCCTCCCCTGCTGCCCACGGGGCTTTGATGCAGCCCAGGATGCCATTGGCTTTTTGCCAGGGCACATTGCTGTGTCACACGAGCTTCTCATCCATCAACACCCCCAAGTCCTTCTGCTTGGGATTGTTCTAAACCCAGGCACTGTCCAGCCTTGTACTTGCTAGTAAAAGGACTGGGTTAGCACAGCTCTTGCAAAGTGCATTCTCCCTCCTTGTGATAATTTTGGAATGGATAAACCACTGTGGAACGTAACCTGGGAGATAAATTTGTTTTGGGAAGTGAACAGTCTAGCTCACTTGGGTGTCTTTTTTTAAATTTTTTTTTTTGCTTTTGATTCTGTACTTCATTGCATCCAAGTGGGTTTTGGCAATGCACACTCCCCTTTTTCGCATGCAGCATGTCAGGCCGTGTAATCCATCCAGTGTTCCCAGAGATTCAGCAAACTAAAATAAAGGGTGAAGGGAATATGGTCAGAAGAAATGCTTTGCATTGCTAAAATCCTGTTCTTCTGAATATAATTTCAGTATCCAGTTCCTTTAATGTGCAGATGACTTCCCCATCACAAATCTAGTTCACCATACAAAAAAATCCCCACTTGGAATCGACCTTACATGGGCTGACTGATTGTTTATTTTTTGGATGAAGATGAAAAAGAGAAGAAAAATGCTTGGCTTTTTGTGTGGTGAAAAAAGGCAAGCAAAAACATTTCAATAGTAACTCTCATGGCCAAATAATTCCACAATTATCAAAGTGATCATTGTTGAGACAAATCATCAAAAAAGAAGCTATACAGACATTTGAACATGGACACAAGAGCAAGTAAAAAAAATCGCTGGCCCTTTTCTATCTCTGCTCCTTTTGTGGAGACTGAGATACTGTTATCTTGGCAAGCCAGATGATGAACTGCTTGTTAATTAAGTGGTTGAAAAGTGCAGCTGAAGAAGGAGTTTGGAATCTGAGACAGCTCAGCATGGAGGAAACCACCTCTGTGATCAATCTTGTCAGGTTTTGACACCTTAATTAAAAGTTATCTTTGGCAGCGTGAAGGCAGCCCAAGTGCTGGGAAAGTGGACACTAAGCATTTTGTTGTGGTCATTTGGAACAAGAGTGCTGAAGGGATCAACAGCCAATCGTGCTTCCAGCAGGAAGAGGCAGCAGAGCATCGGGACGGATCTGGGTGCGTCCCACGGTGCAGCAGCTCAGGGCCACAAAACATCACAGCTCTGTCTGAGGCTCCGTGATCCTGTGCCAGCCATTCTGTCATCCAGAACTTCTGGGCTCCATCGCATCTTTTGCCTCTCTTTCTGACATTTAAGCCACAAAAGGTGGCAGTGACCTCTCAGTCCGTGTGCTCCTTCCCTAATGGATTTGGTGGTCAAAAGTGGGGCACTGATCTTGAATTCCTCATTATTGGGAAAATGGTGACAACTGTAGAGGAGTGGAAAAAGCTGAGGGCTTATTGGAAGAACTGGCTTTAGCTTTGGCCAAGTTACTTAACAGGAACTGTCTTCAATGAAATGTCTAAAAAAGAAAAAAAAAAAAAGACATACTAGTCTTTTTGAAGGGGGGAAAAAAACTAATTGTCCCCCATGCGGTCAGAGTTACATAAAAATTAGTATAATTTATTACAGCAAACAATAGATTTTTCTACTTGGTTGTTGAACCAAATTGTTTTTAAAATATCTGTTATTTAATACTTGAGCTTTTTTACTTTGATTCAATGTTTTCTTTGATTCAATGTTTCTTTTGATTTGGAGGAGTTAATTTTTTTGCATCTAATGTGACTTAGGCTGGTTTGACATTAAAAAAAAGTTTCACAATGAAAAAATATTTTTTTTAGAATCTGTTGAAATGCACCATTTCAGCATCTTTGGAAACAAGAAGCTCTCAGAAAATTTCACAATGAAATATGCACTGTTCCAAAATCCTTCTTGCCTTTTTTGTTTTGTTTTTGTTCCATTTGTTTGTTTTGTAGAAGATTCCCACCAGCTGTGGGCTGGATTCAGATATAAAGTTTCTCTCTGTCCCAGCCTTTTTCAATGAATTTTCTATTCATAAAAAAATTATCCTCATCTGGTTTTAGCTGTATTCTTTGGGAAAGGCTTATTTTCTTTGGCGAAGTCAGAGGAAAAAAAATATTTGTCACTTCCATGATTGCTGTCATGGATCCATTGATGTGTGTGACACTTCACCAATTGCTCAGGTGATTGGTAAAGAAAAATGAATCATCTACTTTGCTCAAGACAGAAGATGAAAAGCACATACCAGAAAATCACATCCTGGTGAAGGAAATGAGTCCATTTGAACAAGTTTATGAGGGAGAGCTTTGTTATGAAGCACAAAGAAGAAAACACATGAAAAGCCTGTTGAACCCCATCTGTTAATGTAATTTCTTTGATGGGAATCTAACTGAAGACTGATCAGAGAGAAAATAATTGTTTCTTTTAAGTAACAATTACTAATGAATATGTGTGTTCTTCTCCAAAAATTGACAAATATGTTTTGAATACTCTACAGTAAATAAAGTTGCACCAACCAGTGGCTGCTCAATGGCTGGTAAGTTGTAGTGTTCTTAAAGGGATAGCTTGGCTCAAGAGGGAATATTATAATATTATTATTTAATATTCATGCTGTTTAGTCTAGAGAAAAGAAGTCTTGGGCAGATAGAGGAATCTTACTGTATATGAAACCCTTTTGCTGGAAAAGCATAGGTTTGTTTTTTTCCTGTTCTGTTTAGTGCACAAAGCTCAAGCCAAGAAGAGTGAAGATGAAGGGCTGGTGGTAGAAGTGGCTCAAGAATTCCTCTGTTTGCTTGTGGCCCCTTGTTCAGCCCCAGCTCTAGCTGCTCATTATCTCAGTCATGCTGATCCAAATCTGAGTAAAGGCAGAGCAGATTGCTCCAAGGGCCCAGGTTTAGAATAATAATGATGCTTTGCTGAGTGGATGGAAGAGAGATGGGAGCCTGAAAAGTTGAGGAGGCCCTGAATCACTGTCTTCCTGATGGAGATCCAGCTCTTTTTTCAGTGACTCCATCCTTGTTGTAGCGGTCCAAATTACTGAATCACAAAATCAGTGAGTTGGAAGAGACCTCTGGTCAGGATCATKGAGCCCAACCTGTGACTTGTATAATTTGTCAGTTAGTTGGGAGTGGGAAAATGTGCTCCACTGAGGTTCTGACTGTGAGGCTTCAGTAAGGATTGTACTGGGCTACCTGCCTGGGTCCAGGGGTCCTGGGAGGGTAAAACAGCTGGGTGGTGGGACCCAGCCTTGTCCACTGGATTGCTGTTTGGGCTCTGTCTTGGATTCAAGGGGAGGAGTTCCTGTCCTTTCTGGTGTTGGCCAGTATTTTCCCATGGAAAACGAAGAAGGACTTTTGAGGAGAAAACTGGGAATACATGCCAATAAAAGTGAAGTAATTTTTTTACTCAATAAAAGGGTCCTTGGGAGCATGATGGAGACACAGGAACAATCTGCCATGAGAGCAAATTCCATGCTGCTACCAGTCTGATGTATTTGCCCATTTTTTCTTGGTATAGATGATTTTGATATGTGTGCACTATGCACGCATGATTTCTCTTGCAGCAGGACAGTTGTAAGGAATTGCTAGTAATTCTATTTCCTCTCTGATTTTAAAAGTCAAAGTGCAGTCTCCTGCTTTGTAATCTGTTCAATTTATCATAAACATATTTGCATTTAGTACTGAGAAAGTTTTAATAGTTTATTTGTTATCATGTTGCTATTAGCATTTTAATTATGTAAATAGAGGTGAGCTGGATTACTGAGAGGAAATCCTGATCCTTACCTGTACAAAGCTTTTCATCTGCCAGAAGCAATGCATTTTTATAGCTCTGAATTAATCTATTTTTTTTCCTCTGGAAGCTTTCTTCCAGAGGAAATTTCAAAATCCTACCCTTCCATTGTGATTGTGAATGGGTTTTGGTTTTGTTTCAATTTCTATGGCAACAGAAAAAATTGTTTTCTCACAGTCTGAATACAAAAGTCTAATTTCCCTCAGCTCTTTTGAATACGTCAGTTTACATTTTTTTTCCCCTAAAGTGTTTTGAACCTCTGTCCTTAACCCCTTGATTCCATTTAGTTGTGTGAAATCCAATCTCTTTCTCCTTAGTTAGGACAGCCAGGTTTTTTCCATACTTCCTTTATTTTTCAGATATAATTTGGTTCAGTGTGCTGATAGCAGAAATATAGCCAATTTTATACTTAGAAGTTCAATTCTTTCCTTAGAGTCATATTACTTTTTAAATTACTTCTAAATACTAAACTTACTCCAAATCTGGTTTCAAGGTTGTGGAATATAGCCACTGTCATTTTAAAGTCAGAAGCTAGCTTTCTTTGTTACGTTTTGGTTACATTCATTTATCTTACATCCTTGGATATGTTCATCAGCTGGTCCATGAGTGTGCTTGAAGAGTGCCAGCCACATAATCATTAAACTTTGCCCTCCTGCAATTTCGAGTGAAATATTTCAGTTAATTCCTGAATAGATTCCAGACATCTGTGGTTTGTAAAGCTTCATCATTCACTGTATGAATGATGAAATCTCATTGTATTTAACATCTGACATCACTTGTGCCACCAAATTATCTTGAATGCTAGAAGGGTTCAAGATACATGGTTTAAATTCAAGCAGCCTCCAAAGTTTGAATGTGAAGGATGAATAGAAGAAAGTCAGGGACATGACTGTCTTATTCTTCTGTGCTTTGCCTGCCTGTTGAACTCCTTCCACAAGCATCAGTGAAATAAATTCCATCTCTGTGTCCCACCAGCGAGTATTTTATCTGTGAATCATACTGTGAATGCTGTTGCACCTCTCTGAACCTGGCCAGTTTTCTTGTTTAGTTCCTCTCCAGCTGAGCAGGAGCATAGGCATAGCTCCTTAACTGGAGGTCCTAACAGGTCCCCAAACCTTCCCCTACTCTGTAAAACCAAACGAGGCAAACACTCATAGCACCTGTCTGTGCAGATCTACATCCTTCCTCACTTTGATAAAGGAGAAAAGAGCCAACAATCCTGATGTGAGTTACTGGCAACAGGATAAAGCCCAGAGTGAATTAACGGGGCAATGTAAACCTTTGAATCTGCTTTGCCATCACAACAGTTGTAGAACTTAAGGAAAAAACTGATCTTGAAATGCAGCTTCTGATTGTCTCTTTTGAAGTCAGCTGGTACCCACAACAGACATTTCAGGGTCTTCCTATCTTTTAGACAGCGTTGTGCTGAAAGAAGGTAACTTTCATTTCGTTAAAACAATAAGATTTAACTTCCAGCATTGTCTGTTTGGGAAGTTATATGTAGTCATTTTTGTTTGTAGGCTTTTGCTATATTTATCCATGCCTTTGGTGTAGTTGCTTATTATTAATAGATATTTCTATTACCTAAACTTTATTAATGGTATACAAATGAGTTTTCTGTTAAATGTTGAGATCTGAGCTTAATAATGCACTCTCCACTACTGTTTGAAAGTCATGATAAAGCTGCTTTGCAATTTTATTTTTTGCTCTCAGTGAAATATAGCCAGCTTTTACTCATTACCAGCATAGATATTTATAATTATATCTGATTTGTTTTTCTTAGTTGTTAGATCTTGCTTTTCTTGCATGGATTATCTGAGAAAACTGCACAGGCTCTAAGTTGTGGGAAGAGTCAATCCTTATATCTTAATATGTGCAAAGCAAACCTATCATGTCACTCAGCTGATTTGAGAGTTGTTTTGCTTCTAGATAAATATTTTTATGACTGTGTCTATTTATGACTTTAGCCTCTTGTGAATGGTTACTGGAGGTCATCTCTTGTTGGTTCAGGAGTATCTGTTAATCATGCAGGAAAGGGGGCATGGGTGAAACATAAGGATTTCTTCCTGTGGGAAAGTGAGCAATCATTTTTGTGCTAGATTAGTTCACTAGAAACTGTAAAACTGTATTCCAGTCCATGCCTCCGTAAACATTTAAAATAACATTTCCAGTTGCTGAAGATGTAAAGAAACAATTTTTTTTCCAGCATCTATCCCTACCCAGTGAAATACTTATCCTTTGATGAATGTGGGAAAGCCACTTACAGTATAAAGTCAAATGTCAGCAAAAAATATATTACTTCTTTTGCTTAAGTATCTAATGATTTTTGATGCCTCATTTTCATCTGTTGACATATTCAGGTAAGTGGTGCTCAAATAATTCCTAAACCCCGGAATTTTCATTATCCCAAATGAAAATGCATCCTTAATAAATACTGTAGGGATTAGAATAATTCAGATGTATCAAAACATCTTTATTTCTTCCTGAGCCTTCCATAAACATATTGTTAGGAGCACTACAGGAAGCTGAAGCTGTGATGGTTGTGACAGATGTCCTGCTCTCAGCAGCACAAGTCTATGGACCTCAAATGGATTTGGGCTGAAAGAAAACCAGAATTTACTGTTTTGAGTCTGTGCCTCTGACAGGGCGAGGGGTGAAGGACTTCTCCAATCCTGGGAATGAGTTGTGTGTGCGTTCTTGGGAGGTCACTGTCAAACAAAGGCCTCTGTGTGGCTCCCAGCCAGAGGGGGTTTCTCTGGGAAGCTGGTGGGTCTTTGGGAAGCCCAGGGTAAAGCCCCTGCCAGGCTGAAGCTGGGAGGAGGGCAAGGAGCAAGGACAGAGGTTCTGGAGCGAGATGATGGACAAAGCTGTTCAAGCACTTGTTCCTTTGTAAACTCTTGGGTGTGGCACATGTAGTATGGAGGTAAGCAGTGATGTCAGGGGTTAATTGTCTCCTTGGACAAGAAAATMATCTTGCAATTATTTTACAAACTGCAGTCTTTTCAGACCTTTTTTTGTTAGCTGCCCTCAACGTTAGAAAAAACTGCGTGAATTTCCCTGTTGGTACAAAGAGCATCACAGATTTACAGATGGAACCAAGAGGGGCGAGGAGCCCGAGTAGTCACAGCTTTGCTCAGTGGATTTCAATGATCCCTGTACTACAGACCTTCCAGTCCTTCTCTTTGTGATTCCCGTGGATGAGAAGTATTTGTAAATTTGGTTTGGGAAGGTCCTGTATTGTAGACCATCAGGGTTTCTGCATCTTCTCTCAACAGAGGAGAATATTAAAGCTGTCCCACAGGGCACATTGGCCTTTCCAGGGGAAGGGTGTTRTGGCTTACTGTAATACTGTCTGGAAAACAAAAACAGATGTACTATACTTTATATCCCTCTTTTAATGAAATTTGTCTCTAAATCCTTTTTGTCCTTTTTTTTTTTTTTCTTTTCTGAGAGAGTGTGGATAGCAGCACTCCATCAGCGTTAGAAAAATACAATTTTTGTTTACTTTCTTACTTTGGGACAGCTGGCTTTGACAAAACCATGGTTTGATTTTATCTGGTCAGCAAATTGTTTCCATTCATCTACAGCCCCAGAAACCTGCTTGAATCTTGGAAATGCGTCTGGTCCCAGTTTCAAATTGAATTGTCTCATTTTTATTTGACATGAGTGATCATGGACACTTAAATCATAATTTCATTTCTGTGCATCACAATCCATCCCTCCCAGTCCTCTCCCATTCCCAAAACAAACTTTGGTACCTCTCAACTGTATCTGTGAGTTTTGAATTTTTTGGAGGGTATTTATGGCACAAAATATCTGATCAGGGAAACATGGCTCCTTCTGTGAATTCCTATTTGTGTGCATAAGCTTTCCTTGGAAACACTGACGATGGATTTAATTCCTGATATCATCAGTGAACTTCTCTTTATGCCCAGTGACTGCCATTATTTGCAAGGTCCTTTTCACTGCGTAGATAATAATAAGTGGAAAAATAAGAAGATATTTTACAAGTTTGCTATCTGGATCTGGCAGACTTTTCCATTAGTTAACATTCATATTTGTGAGCTTCCCAGAGACTCCCATTTTTAGGAACAAAATGGTCAAAGTTGCTGAGTTGCTAAGTTGCTGACTAAACAGTGATGGGAACATACCTCTAGTTGACATCTCTGAACATCACGGATATTCTTGGTCACATAAAGTCTGAAAATTCATGCCTGAGTCGAGTTCATTAGATTCCAATTGCAGCCTAATTGATTGTAGTTAACTTTTGTCCTCAAAGCACAGGGCAGAAACCCCAGCTGAGCTTCTCTGGAGGTCAGAGTTAGTGGAGACATGGAAAAAACATCTGGGAGCAGTCAGCCACTAAACCTTGTTCTCAGAGCCTGAGCTGTGGCAAGGTGGTGGCAGAGGAGGAGTCACTGACCTCTCTAGAACTTTGCATCCTGTCATGAGCTTACCAGCATGTATCAGCTGTAGTAGCTGCTACATTTCATTTCATTTCAAGACAAGCATTTGCTTTAAAAACTGTTGAGATGAGTGCAATTCCTGGTGGAGTGTCTGAGAGTCTGAGTKCATTAACTGATAAACTGCCTTGGGAATGGCTCGTTAGCCTAAAGAGCAAATGWGAAATTCAGCAGTAGCTAATGGCAGTCCTTCCAACTGCTCAGCCAGACAGAGGTCCAGCCTGTGACTAAAGGAGATAGAACAGGAAGAGTGTGAGTTAAGAAACCTGGTGAGTCTGATGATGATAAAYAAATTACGCTGAAATACATTTTTTGTTTTTCTTTGGTATTGCTGATAGTAACTGGCATGTCCATTGCTTATCAATATAAGCAGCAAAATATATTGTTACTAAAGGGTTTTGCGACTCAGTAAAATAGATATTTTAAGTTTGTTAAACTTAATAAAGTTGCTTCACTTAATAACATTTACTTAACCAAAGAGGATGCAGTAAAAATTTGTCTATTATTTCCTTACATYTGCACTGCAGGACTTACAGATTGACCTTCTGTAGCCTGTCTAGTAAAGGGCAGTGGAGACTTGGTGTACATGAGCTTAAAAATYTTACAGATTAATGTGATTTCTGCAAGAGATTTTGGGCAGTGTTTTTCCATGTACTCTATAAAAGAGAACAGAATTATTTTGAGAAAAAATGTTTCAAAAGGCTGAAGTGTTTGCTTTTCATCTGAGACATCCAGACTTTTTACTAGCAGTACTAAGATATTTTTAGAGGCACACTCCCCTTCATGAAGCTGATTTCGAGCTGATATTTCCAAGAATGTTTATTAACACCCTGCTCCAGAGGGTCAGTGTGCATCATCAAGAAAAAAAAAGATAAAAAAAATAACAACAGTTATTTTAAGATCAGCTAATATATCTCAAACTCATAATGAATTTCTGTCTGGATGTGAAACCCGAATACTTTCTTATGTTTTCCTTTGGTTTATTGGGTGGAAGATCCACTAGTTAAAAATTCTAAACACTTTGTTTGGAAATAACATTTTAAAAGTGATCTCTTGTATTCTGTAGCCATGCGAAGAGATTTTTCTAAGCAGTCTGATGCATTAGTGCTCATAACTCTAGTTTGTGACTATGATTATGTCTTGGTGCTGAGTCAAGCAAGAGCTCATAAACTCAAAATGCAAAGCTTTTWGCAGTACTGGTGTCTAGCTGGAAATCAACATCTTCACTAACTGGATAGAGACTGGACTAAGTGACAAATTCATCTGACTAAAAAAAATTGGATAAAATCTCCCAGAAGATGGCAGTGCACCTATGAGTAGTGTTCTGCCAACCTGGCAATTYACACAATTTCTAGCTGGGTTTTTTTCCCCCCACTCTTGAGTGCAATAACTAAAGAAGAAATGACAGAAGCTACAGTGTGTGAATACTGATGATACTTGTGATCTTGAAATCCAAAGTGAGCACTTTGTAATTCACAAAGGCCTGCCCTGCAGGGATGGTGATGCACTGGATGCTTTTGGGTAGGTTGACAAGTTACTCAGCACTTTGCTATATTCACCAGCATGATGAACRTCCCCTTTCTTTTGGATTCCTTCAGATAATTCCCATGTAAAACCCACTGACAACATCCAGAGCTTTAAAATATGTCTGAGCACTCAAAGTGTCATCGCTCTCAGAGGAATGGATATTGTAGGATAAGAGTTACTAAAAAGTGGAATAAGTGATGAGGTTTAAAACTCTGGCCATATTTCATCCACTGTTTCTCATCAAAGAATTTTTTCATTCAGATGACGATCAAAAGCATGTGTTCAAAAATACCAGAAAGTACTATTTCTATATTAGTTGTAGGCTGAAAGCAATCAGTCATTGCTGTACATTTAGGGAAACCTCCAATTCAGTTTCCAAAGCAGAGTCTGTGTGGATTTTCAAACAAGTAATCAAACCAGAATACTTAACCTTCAAAAAATCGATCCAGCACTTATTATTTTATCTATTTCAGAATTAGCAGTAAGGAATGTTAATATCTCTTTTAAAAAATTAATCTTAATTTATACCAAAGAAAACCCAGKAGTTCTACAGCAATCGTGTTATGAGCTGTTTGATTACATATCTACATGAATAAGCAAGTCCTTTTCTGTGCTGCACCTGAATGAAGACATGTTTGTCAAGAGTGGAGAAAGAAAAGAGAAGGTTTTAGACACAWGGCAGTGCTTACATCTAAATTTTGAGACTTAAATTTACCATCTCCATCTGTCTTATTCAGAATTACTACCAGAAARCTAAAGAACATTTAAATATTTATTTTCTAGCTAAATCTGAGGAAAAAAGTTATGCTGTAGCTAATTTGTAATCATTTACTTAGTTTTCCAAACAGCAAAAATGCAGTAGCATTAAAAAAAAAAATAAAAAAAATTGCAGCTGTTTCTTTAACACTAAGAAGAGATGAAAAAAACAATTGTGTGCTCTTATTCTGCAGTCAGATATAATTGCATATTCTTGTCCTACTGCTTAGACACTGTKGATGCTAATTTTACTAAATTAACATAAGCTTCATTATTTCCTTTGCACAAAGCATAAAACTAAGCAAGAAGTTAAAATTTGGTTGCTTATTTTTTTGTTTGCTTCTAGTTTCAGTTTCCTTCTCCTCCAATAAGTCATGGAAGCTGCAAGATACATTGGGTTCTTAATGTTTTAGATGTCAACACTCCATTTTAAAAGTGTGTTTGTTTTGAGTTTGTTTCCTCACAGAGGATATTTAGTCTCTTTTAGRGCCTATCTGTGACTGAACCTGTCAYGACCATAGRCTCAGACAAAATCTTCCTTAGCACATGAAGAGACCCAGCAGCACCATCCCATTCAAGTGTCCAGCAGACCTGAGCAGCCCATCTTTGCTGGCCAAAATCACTGTCCATCTGTTGTGTGAGGGGGGCAGCAGTGAYAGATGAGACCCATTCATCACCAGATCCTATTGCCAGTAGCCCCTTTTCCCTCTAATAACCCACCTTTCACTACTGGCAGGCATCCTTCTTGGTCAGGAGAGGGCTCACAATAAATCACAGCCTCCCCCTCCCTTTTGAACGTCCCTTTCCTGGTGCTCGCACGACTCACGGTGTCTGTGTGACCGATGGAGCTTCTGGGCTCAAACTGCAGCTGCTGGCGTTTGCTGCTGCCTTTGTGTGATCTGGATGTGCTCTGACATGTAAATGATGCTGCTTGCTATTTCCTTGTTCCTACTGTTTAAAATCTCAATAAAACTGAAAAATGGCGCTCTACAAACTGCAAAAATCTCAGCTGACTATTCCACGATAAGGCAAGCTACCTCAGCACAAATAAAATATTGACTTTGCTTTCTTTGTGTATTTTCCCGTGTGGTTTTTAGTGAATTGTCTATATTTAATGTCATTGGTTGAGGTAAAACCAACCTTGTTATTTGGTTTACAATAGTGTTATTCTGGGCAAAAATCTGGAATCTTTATGAAAGCAAATCYATTTATATCAAGGACAATAAAGACAGTACTAAAAATGAAGGATCATAGCATGGGATTTTCAGGAGAGTCAGTGGCTCACAGAGGATTTTTCTTTAATTTGTTTTGTGAACTGCGTGTGACTTATCAATAAAGCTGCCCTACTATCTGTAATTAAACCATTAAAACTGTCCTCTGCCATAGGCTTATGCTGATTAAATTTTCCCAGTGTATGTGCCTAGGATAGCGAACTTCACCTGATACTTTCTTCCAGTAGTAGCTGTGTAGTGTTTTGTGTTTTGAGGGGGTTTAAAGTGATTTCATATCCATTTTTTGCCTACCCTGTAGCTAATATGGATCTGCCTGTCTTTCCCAAATGCTTGAAGAAGTTCAATTCACAGGACACACTGAAACTATGTGAACTGCATTGGGGTCTTTCTGATAGCTCAGTCACAGCTTTGTGGATAAGACAGGAAAATGGGGGAGGCTGGCTGCWGTCTTTTTGCAATATTTAGCTGYAACTAATAGCCTAATGCTTCCAGTSCTCCCCGAGGGAGCAGGAGAGCCAAGTCTGACTTTTCCTTCAGCCACACTGGTTTCAAAAATKAACTCCCAGGCCAGCCCTCACCTGAAACTCATCCTTCTGCTGAAACTTTGTCAATAGGCAGCAAAAAAAAGGTGATAAAAGGGATGTTTCAGTGGGGCAGAAGGATCATTTAGGCATCTTGAAGGTATCAAAGGTGACCAGCACTTGGTCAGTTTGTGTTAACTTGTCCATAATCTGCAGTCCCTGGTGGTGTTGCAGCCTCTCAATCTGCTGCTCATCTGCTGACCTCCCATTGCCAAGCAATTCACTGCATCCAGTGCCCTGCAAACCAGTCTTCTAATTATTGTGGTGGTAGCAGATTAGGTGGCCTGAGGGTCCTGGGAAGAAAACCAGATCCTCAGTCAGCATTGTCACTCCTTTCAGCACACAGCAGACTCATCCTGAACACAATCTGGCCAAAACTGGCCTCCCCAATWCTTTCTCAGTGACTCTCTGGAACGGCACATTTCTGTTTGGATGCAAATCCAGAACTCTCAGAAAATATCTGGTTTATGGATATAGTACTAGTTTGGCTGGTGGCTGGAAGGAGAGTCAGGTAGGTGTGCAGGCTGTACGAGGTGTTTTGAATGCTCTCAGGCTACAAGTACAGCACCAAACTTCATCGAGACTCAAAGAGGATTTTGTTTGGGTGCTGTTTACAGAGGATCTGCCTGTGTTTGGAAGCTCTCAMAATGGTTCTGCTTTTCATAAATCTCTTAATCTGTCTTTTCAGCTGAAGGTGSAAACAAGCATCGCTGTGCCATCTAATCTCAGAAAATGTTACCTTTTTCAGTAGCTTCTACTTAACAGMTAACACATTTCCAGCACAGAACTGAGTTTGGGCCTTTTCCTGGTGAGTTCTTGTCCCAGATGATCAGCATTTCCATAAGGRGCTGAGTTGTGCCCCAGAAGCATTGAGTACACTGTAGAGGGAAGAGAGGGTTTGGGCACAGCCTCCAATACTGTGTGCACCAACCTGCTGCAGCAGGTGATCCTGGCACAGGAGGAGATGAAGAATTGCTTTCCTTCCCAAAGCCATGTGTTTCTGGCCCCTGAATAAAGTGTGGGGATAAAATGTGTTCCAAGCTCTGAGCTGCTGCTTCACATAATGAGGGGTGAGAGAGCAGAAGTTGGCTTTGTGCCTCCTTGGTGTTTTCAGTATGGATGCTGAGGAATCTCCTAAAAAGGGGTGTCTTGGAGKGCATCACTGGTGGGCAGGAGAGTCAGGGGAAAGATTCAGGCTTGAAGGACCTTGGAAAAACTTGCAAAAAAGATGACTTGACTAACTGATGAATGGGAGTTCAAGCTTCCTGAAAAGMAGTGATGTGAACCAGACACAAATTCTCTTTAGCCTGGGACTTAACAACCTTGAGCATAAACATGCACAAACCCTGTGAGAGCTGTATGGGCTGAGGATTCAAATACAGAAACGAGGTCTCCTTGTGGAAAACCTGTTGAGGGGTTATGCCACAATATAGTTTATACCCAGCTACAAATATGTTCAGGCAGAGAGAACATTAGGAGAGTGGTGAGGGAAATACAAGTTTCCCACCACTGAGGAAAAGGCCTGTATGTTACTGAARGAGCTGTTTGGGCAGCTCCTCTGCTGCACAGGTCTGTTGTGGAGCAAACATAAAGTAAATCACATTTTCTTAATCAATATAATAACCTGAAATAACCATGTATATCTGTCTCCTTTTGTCCTACACTGCAATTTTTTATTCATCTTACCAAAAAAAGCCTTATTAATTAATTGCAGGCTGACATCTATGCATGTACACACATTTCTCTAAGAACTCTGAGGCAACATGCTCAGATGATGTAGAAACAGTAAATTCTGCGAGTATTTTTTGTGCTAAATAGTGTATCTTGCTGGCTGACAAATAAACCATAGGCCTTGYCAGATTAAATGCAAGTAATAGAGTAATGGTATTGAACTTGTTTATTGAGTATTTATTTTATTCTTAATCACAAGCCAGCTTTCTCTATAGCACTAGGAACCAGGTGAATTATAGAAGGAGGATCTGAATATTTAATATAGTCAGCGAAGTTCAAWGAATACACAATTAGGTCTGTTGGAGACTTTCAATAGACTTACATGTCCTTATTGCCACAGAGGGGATGTAGGTTTTCTGTTTAAGTGACTACAGTGTGGTACTTTTGTATCTTAGTAGCTCAGTCCTTCAAATGACTGTTTTAGCTATTTGGATTTGTCTCTACATCTTTAGGGTTATGAATAACTCTCAGKRCAAGATGATTTTTTCTCTTTTCCCRGTGAATCACCTTCAGGTTTCAATAAATTGAAGAGCAGCTACACTGCAGAAGGAAGGAATACTGCATTGTTGATGAAGCATTTTTAGTCTGAGCTTCTGTGTGTGGGCCTGCATTAAATTACTGCTCTGACAAAGAACCAATCCCATCTCTGGAACCAAAAGTGCTGAATAAGCTTTGCAATTGAACAGACATGCAGTTCCATTTCTCCTCTGCATTGAAAGCAGAGAGTTTAAGAAAGGCAGAGTATCCATGTATTCTGACTGGAATGCCCATTACAAAAAACAGRGATGATTTTTACTTTTTATATGTATAGTGTATTTCCATATACTTGTATATATACACGTACATGTACAAATACACAAAAATTATATGTATATATATTTGCATGAATTTGAGTGAATTTGACTTAGTACATGCACATAGAATAAGTTTCTACTCTTAAGAGCTCYTTCAATTAATTATCTGAAATTAATGTAAACAGCTTGACAGAAGAGAGTTATCAGAAAACTCTTCATTCAGTATGAATTGTAGAATTTTTCATGAACTAAAAGAAAGTGCAGCAGAGCTAGGACTGAAGTTGGTGAGGGTCAAGCTCCAAAACTGTCTTGCAGATTTTTTTCCCAACTGCTTTTTCAATATTTTTTGTTTTACATATATAGCATAATCTTTTCTATCATAGTTTTATATGCCTTGGGAAGTGCGGGCAAAGAAGTCCCTTACATTTATCAATGATGGCTCAATAGATGYCATTCTGTATTTGCAAGAAAAGTGTATCAATTGTTCAGAGTTTTGATTTAAAAAAAAAGGAGTGGAGAAAGGTATGTGAGAGCCTTGAACAGTGAGCCCCTCCAAGTGGGCCATCAATACAATCTTTGAGCACAAGACTCATTGGCTATGAGCCAAAGTCGCTATTTCTAAAGGTATTTGATTGACATCACTGTAGGAAACACTTTCTCTCTTATTTACTGAGTCTGGGATCACATCAGCCATTGACTCCCAGCAATGTTCAAAGGATTTTTGTAAGCTTCCAAAGCTATTTTTATGATTCCCTTCTTGGAAGACAGAAAAACAGAGGAGGGAAAGCAAATGAGATCCTCTTYTGCTGCTGAAACCCCTGCAGTATCCTGTTGCAGGAGAGAATCGTTATCTTGGGGAGGATTATTGGCTAACTCTTATCAAATATTCCCTGTCTGTGACCTTAGACAGAAGCTGGAAGATGGGGACCTGCTTTTTTATGCGGTGAGTCAAGTCAGATATTCTGCCCTTTCCCTGTAAAGTTGCCTAAGAGAAGCTGTGGTGACAGCTAACAGCAGAAGATAAGCAAGTGATTGATTAGTGCCTTCAGGAATATCAGGAATGCAGACACTGCCTTTTCTTTCATCTCCCAAATGCTGCTGTCATTTCTTAGTGTATCTGTAGAAAAGTGCACAGGAGGACAAATGGGRAATGAAAGATATGAGTAGTGTCCTCAAGCTGGTGTCTGTAAAGTGGTCCCTGAGTCCTGCCTGAAGAYGTTCCAGCAGAAGTGATTGGATGCACCAACCTGTAAGTGACATCAGACTCATCACTAACAGGCCACCCACTGGCTGAGAAAAGCACACAGKAAGCAGCACTGCTGAGCTGTACAGGGCATGCCCTCAGCACATGTGGKCTGGGATAAGAGGAAATATCTATTCCTGTTCTATCACAAAAGCTGTTCCAGCCCAACACAACACTGCATTTCCTGTGTGCATCCTACACTGCTTGTATGCCAGCTACACTTTCACCAGTGCTTTGAAATTCTTGCATGAGTTTTGAGATAAGCAGTAACTGATACATAATAACCATGGCAGTAAACTTAGCTCATCTTATTTAATTAGCATGATTTTAGTTAGCAGGAAGGCTTCAGCCATAGGATGTACTGGGATATGGGCACATCTTTCACCCGTTAGCACTTCTGGGGAATTGCTTTCTCTGTTTCAGGAAGTTCAGTTCCCTTTGTCACATGCCTTGTCTCTGTTAGCACCACCCTTCTTTGCACCTTGGTGTCAATGCACAGTGTRCTAATGCAGCAACCCGTGTCTGAAGCTGACTTTAATAAAATGCTGCAAAAGAAAGTRTAGAAGTTAGTTAACATTCTATAACAAAAATGTTTTTCTACTGGTTAGCACWGTGATTCTAAGTCACCACTGTCAGGTGGTATTTCTGATCTTACATGTCATGCTTGAAAAAAATCCTGACACCTGCAAAAAGCACACAGCAGGTGAGTAGAGTTCAGTGCACTGCTGAGACAGACTGCAGAGGTAGAGTAGGTGACCTGCAGCATCACTGAAAAGAGGCACTGGTTGTGACTTCCCTCAAATTATGAGAGAGAATAATTATATTTTCCTAAATTATGAGAGRGAATAATTATATTTTCCTACCTTACTACAGTGTCAGAAAATTAATTAATTACTGCAAAAGATGCTGAACTCTTCTGATTAAGAGTTCAGTAAACATGAAATATAATTAACTGGCTTTTATAAAATGTTTGAAATTCTAGGGTGTCTCAGAGGTTGTATTTAAAACAATCTTTTCTGCTTTCTGAAAATAATGCCCCTTGTTATGCAATCATTCCTCAGATCTTTGTGCACATGCTTTCTATTAAGTACATGGGAAGTTCCTTTTGAAGTTATTTGGAATAYTTGCATTTGTGAAAAACATAATTCCTCTTTGATATTTTATAAATAAAGCCACTTGTACACTTATATATGTGTTTATTAAATCAAATTAATACAATTTTCTATTTTATTTATTATTTGAAGCAAGCTAAATTTTAAGAATATTTGTAATTATTATGGACATCATCTCCCATTGCCTCATGCATATATCCATTTTTAACTGATTACTTTGGCTTGGGAAATGTAGGCTGCTCCAAGACACGAGCATTATTGATATTTGTCTGTATTACAAAAGTTTCAGAGTTCTTATTTTTGGAGACAAAAAGTCTTTGCCCTAAGCACTTGTAAAGTCAGCACAAATTGCATTCTATTCTCTTGAGTACAGAATATGTTTAATTAGTGAAAAGTAGGCAATAGGCAGAAATTCTGAAGGTGACTAGTAAAGAAACTTGAGAGACTGGAAAAGAATCAGGTGGTAAAGAGAAAATTTACCACCTTCAGTGGTAAAGAGAAAATTGTCATTGACCCCAGTACTGCAGGGAGTTCGAGTTTGGGCAGGAGTGAGATTACCTAGTTGTGTGATAGGTTCAAGATGATCAAGATCATGGATCCTTTCTGGTTCATGATCCAAGATCATGGATCCTTTCTGAAAAACTTGGTTCTGTCATGCTCGAGTGTGTCCCTCTGAGGTGCAGGGTGGGACATTTACTGTGCCTGTGTTGCACAGAAATGYGGGGTCTTTCAAATACATCCAGTGGTGGACTCTGCTTCCTTGGGCAGCCTGTTCTAATGCTTGACTAACCTTTCAGTGAAGACATTTTTCCTAATATTCAATAGAAACTTCCCCTGGGACAACCTGAGGATGTTTCCTCYTATCTTATCACTTTTTATTTGGGAGAAGAGACTGACCCACCTGCTTACAGCCTCCTTTGATGCAGCTGTCAAGAGTGATAAGTTCACTCCTGAGATGCTTTTTCCCCAGCTCCCTCAGCTGCTCCTCATCACACTTGTGCTCCAGACYCTTCATCAASTTTATTGTCTTTTTTCCATAAAATTTAAAGCTCATGGACAGCTGGGCAACACAGAGCCTCTCATAATCATTGCAAAGGGGTCCAAGGTTGCAAAGGAGTGAAATTTTGGTTCCCCAARAGAAACCACTTCAAGACACATATTAAAAGACACCAAATGTTGTAATATAAATGCCAGTTTAGGGGACTCTTGACAATCTTTCAGCATACAAAGAGGGAATACAGACTATTTGCATACATCCCTTTCACGCCACTTTAACTGCCCATTTCCACTTTCTTAGCCTGCAGTAATTAACAAGAGTGAAATAATTTTCTTTATAAAAGTAGCCATACACTTGGTTTAGAAGGATAATGCCGGGTTTCTTTCTGCTGTTAAATGCCAACATCTATAATCTTTATCTTCAAAGTGTTTTGAAGTTATACATCAACAGAGTCAACAGACTTAATTTATTCACTTTTTGCAGTGGGAGTCAAGTTTTGTCATTGAGCCCCGTCCTTTTAAAAATMATATTTTAGCTTTAAAGTAAGTGTTGGAACAATCTGGATCATAAACAGTAGGCAAATAACAATTCTTCATGACTGATTATTCAACATAACCTCAGGTGAGTGTAGGACAACCAGTTAATTGAAAATTGCTTTCCATTCATAATTCACTCTATGCTAGTCAATGATAAACATATTTTTCATCTAGCTCCTTTGACATTATACACTTTCAACATACAAGCCCCTTGCTGACTTTTAAAAACAAAGCTATTATTCTCTATTCCAATTTTCAATTGTCCTTTTTAGTATTTCATTCTCATGTTTTATTAGCACTGCTTCATTTTTGATTTGCACTTATTCAGAAAGATGAGRGTGACAGCCCATTTTATCCATGCTTTCTTATTTCCCTAAAGATTCCTCCTTATTTGAAATATAATAAAAAAACCTGATGTTCTTTCAGAAGAACTTTGAATTGTTGTGGARTAGGTGCCATAACCTGAAAAGCTGTTATCAGATCTGAAAAGTTCATGTTAGTGCCTGGAAATGGAGAAAAATGAATCATGCAAAACAATCAAATTGAGAAACAGATGTTGCAAAATTTGTGGATTATCRACTTTAAACACTTCATGTTGGCCTGGAGCAATTTTCAAGTCAACTGAGACCAAATTATAGTTACAAAAAACTGCCCTATTATCATATGAAATAAGAAGATGGAATTTTTGCATTTCATCTTGGTACTTCAGATTAACTTGAGCAAGTGACRAGACACAGGGTGACATTTTCCTCTCAAATGTATGAAGCTTCTTCCTGGAAATGCTGCTGATATTAACCGTGTTATTAACAATTCTGACTATAGGTGACATTTAAATATTTATGTGCACTGTGGGAATTTTACATCTCCATTCTTCGTTTTGTCTTGTGGGTTGTGTTGATGTGTTCTGTCTTTCATTCGTCTGCAAGCAGCAGCGTAAGCACTTCAGAGGCACAGCATTCATACCTTCAGTATATAGAGATTCTCTAAGAGGCTGCACTCCTGCAGTTATTTACAATAACRGTTGTTCAAATATTGAGACACTGGTTTTGATTTCCATTCAGCTTGCTGCTGAYGACTGGCAGATCAGCATGCAAAACAAGCAGCTCAGCTTGAGCGCTTGATTTAAGATGAGCTGAATTTATGTCACAAGATTAGTGAAAGGAAATAAAATCTAAAATTCTGGTTCCTTTAACTGCCTCAGAAGATTTACCACAATATATAGAAAAAGAGAGACAGAAAATCATAATCTGGTTAGAGATTTKCATTTGATGGGAAGAGATAATAGGTGAAGAGCTCAATGTGCTGATATTCACGTCAGCCATTACAGGCCCTTCTCACCCCAGGTAATCAAAGCCCTGTAAAGTGGCTCATTACTGTGAGTGTTTTGATACTGAAAGTTGAGAAGGAAAAGTGTCAGACTCCCTTTCCCAGGCATGACATGCTTCTGTTTTGAATAAAATATTTAGCTTTGTTTTTTTTTTATCAGATACATCATCTTGTCTCTCATACAGACATGTCAGGTTCAGATATTCAGGTGGAATTAAAAAAAAAAAAAAAAAGATTACAGTATTAAATATATTAAATTATGGAAGATGAGAAAATATTTTGGTGAGCAAATCTCAAGATTTTTGCTCTACTTCTACATGAGAATTAAAAGTCTACCCTAGGTGACGCGTTCACCATGTTCTTGTTCCTGTCATAAAATAAAGGAAAATTCTATAAATGGACTTTAGCTATCCCAGAGTCAGGAGGTATCCACATTATGAGAAAGTTTCTCTGCCTGTTAMTATCAATCATATCTCTAGAGAAAGAGGTCCATGATAATTTTGGTTTAGTAATTTAATTTTTATACTAAGATCAAAGTGTGTGTTTATTTTCAATTTTTAGGACTGAGATTGTGCACTGAAGAACAAAAAAAAAATCCACATTTACAAACTTTAACATTACAAACTTTTAAAGGCTAGAAAACAAGAGTCCTGATACATATATCATTATGATAATAACCATCATCTTGAAGATATATTATCTTAGCTTCTGTAGATAGAATAAATCAACATGGTGCACACTGCTATAKAAAAACCATAAAAYATTTGAAAGAATTTAAAAAATATTYAAGAAAACTTCATATCTTCTTAATTCTATCAGTTGCTAGTTTCAGTACCAGGAGTAACATAGCAGCAATAATCTGCATTTACTGTTAATCTTACCATGTCTACAAAAAGAATGCTCTCCTGACAGGTCTGAGCACATCCCATACTGATTCTTTCTGCACTGTTTTTTGCTGCCTGAGCAAGCAGGTTTTAGTTGATGTTCTGGTAATTTCTCAGTGACATATCCCGCCAGGGCTGAGGAACAACTCTGAGTAAGTGTTTTTGGCATAATTCTCATGTCTGATTGACTGCATCAAAAAATCCTGTTCTAGGTTGAACAGACTTAGAGAGAAACATGAACAGAGACATATTTTTATTTCAATAGTACATGGAAGACCTTCTGCTTCACCTGGATTGCCTTGTTTGAAGTGTTTAAAAATCTGGAGACCACAGCTAGATACAGACAGGAGATAAGTATTTTAACACCTACTTGGGCAGCAAGATTTAAAAGTACCAGGCTATTTGTTAACCGCTGTAAAGTGTTCTGTCAAAGAAAAGCTTTGAGAAGAGTTTTGCAAGTGTATAAAGGTATTTCTATGTAATAAAAGTGCCAGGAGCAGTCTGAAGGACACTAAGCTGAGAACTTACTGATGATACTGTCTGAAGAGAATGAAAGTTCTTGACAATGGAAAGGGGATAKCAATTAGCACAGAGAGACTGGGATTAATATTGTCATATTCACAGGACCTTGTGTAAAATAATGGGGACTTCTTCCRGCTCTTGCCTGACACTGTCTGAGGAGAGTCCTCTAAAATATCTGGCCTGGATATTCAGTGTCATAAACATCAGCACTCAGGAAAACACTTTCTTCCGCACTGTACCCTGGGTGTCCTACAGGTGGGGTGAACATGTCTGTGAGTGACGTGTGTGAGCTCTGAGTTTGGCTTGGTCACTGAATTTCCTTGGGGAAGTCCCTTCATTTTGCTTCTCCCCTGTCCCTTCACTGTGCTGCTCTGCTTCTCTCCTTCCCCCATGCCTTAACTCTTTAGACAGCAAGTACTTTGTCACAGAGGCTGTTRGCTGATCACAAGCAATGTTTTCTTAGACCTTCGTTTTACTCTTAACTCTGCCATGTACTGTGTGGGTGACCTTGGGAAGTTGGATATAATTTTTGTCAGAYGGGAATGATGATACCCGTTCCCTCWMTACAGTAKGTTGAGATTGGTAATTGGCATATTAATGTATTGCTTAAACTATTAATATAGAGAAACTCCATCTTGTTTTGATAGGCTGTATCCCTTTAAGTGTTTTAGCTGACTATCCATCTTTTGTGGCTATTAGCTCACCTCCTATAAAAGATACCCCAGAGATTATAGACCAAATATGACTAATGGATAGGTCAAACATCACAAGCACTTGGAAGGAACTCAAAGGGCTCCAATTTCTTGTCCAATATAGTAAATGTTTTGGGCATCCTGTACTTTTCTCTCAGCTCATCCCAGGAGACTGTGGTTTAATGGTAGCAGAATAAGTGTTCCTAGATTAACTCTCCAATTTCAAACTGCAATCATACTTACAGGATTCGCAAATGCCACCATCACTCAAGAAAACAACAATGAAGGAGCAGTGTTTAAAAAGAATGACTTCAATGTTGACATGAGAACCTGAATCAGAGCAGACTTAYATCCAAGTTAGAAAATGAATGACCAGGATTCTAAAAAAGGACTGGCACATTTAAAGGGCAAATGGCCATTCTCACTGAAATAAATAAGTCAAAACACATAAATAATGTCAAAACATGAAGAAGAATTTTGAAGCAGCTTAAAAATTACTTTTGGGTAGTGAGTCTTTAAAGTACAATTTAACTTCCTTTGCACATTAATGACTGAACACCAATGCAATGCATTCAAATGCTGCTACCACACTATTGAAACTGGCAGTAAAATAAATGGAAGAAGCTCAATTTTATGCTTAATTTCAAGGCATTAAAGTGAATGTGATTCTTCACAGCACTTTCAGCAGAGACTTCRGTCCTTGTTGGTAAGAATCATAAATCATCTTCTGCACCAGAGCTCTGGAAAATGTTAACAGATCTAAACATTTTTGTCWTGTACACTATAGCCCATTAAAAACAAAAGG
This sequence comes from Malurus melanocephalus, assembly GCF_030028575.1. Taxonomy (NCBI): domain Eukaryota; kingdom Metazoa; phylum Chordata; class Aves; order Passeriformes; family Maluridae; genus Malurus; species Malurus melanocephalus. The sequence goes on from NW_026624242.1 coordinate 27,787, forward strand.
TTTTGACTCAGTTTAATAAAAAAAAAAAATCCTGTGAACTAGAGGACATAAAATCAGATTGAAACCCAGTGAGGACAGGTATTAATTCAGCAATCAGTACATACATTTCAACTTATTTGCATTTGTAGAGAGCATTAAAAGACTTTCATTATGCAGGATTGTATGTTTCTTTGTGTTTATAGTCAGGAAGTAATGCCAAATGAGTAGTGTTTATAATCAAATATGGGATACAGAGACTCTTATGCCTACTCATTATTTTATCATGAATACTATTTGCACACAAATATTGGATAAAATACATCTTMCCACTTCAGAGCCTTGAATAAAAGTAAGTTTAGAAGGGAGGGAACATTTTATTTTGCCTCTGGACTTTCATTTCTCAACATCTAACTGTCCTTATATTTGTAAAGATACCATAAATCAAGTGAAATGCTAAGTATAAGCCAGGATTTTTTACTAAAACCATATAACTTTCATTCTTGGTGGTTTTAATATAATTTTCTTTATTTTCAGAATGAAAATACAGACRAAAGTCTTCAGAATGAGTAAATAGGGAATGAAGAAATGACAAATCTAGCTGCTGGCAACAAAGAATTTGTCACATGATATCACATTTGGTATGTCTGGAAGTACTGCAGAAACAACTGATAATCTTGTTGGTCTCTGACTTTTCAACTTTGCTTGCGCAGCTGTTTGTTTGTTCTGCTATTTATAGCTCAACTTCTCCTTGGAACATGCTCAGAATATGGCAGAAATTCCCAGTAAAAATACTTAAATCAGATGGACTGTCTTGCAGCCTTCCTTACTTAAAATGGGGAAAGAATCCTAGAAGTAATGTATCTCAGAGGAGCACACAAAATAGTCCTCTAACATCAGGYTAGAACAGGACTGGACAGGTCCAGTTTAGTTTAGGAGGGATTTTTTCTTCAAAGCACAATYCTTTCAGCCAGCTTTCCATATGGGAAAGATTTCTCAAGATTGTTTTTTAAACATAGGACCAAAGTTATTCTTTATTTCAAGTCTTTTAATGAACAATAAGAAAATACACTTTCTGTGCAGGCTATCTTTTCATCACTCAGCTAGAATGAATTGCAGAAATTTGCTTTCAGACCCTTTCAGCAACTTGCYAGCAGTAAAGACTGAGATACTGATCAAGTGATCTGTTCTGGAGGGATGCTACCTTGTTCTCTCAGATCAATTGAGCATTCTTAACATACACTTTGTGGTTTTTCAATCTCATATTTCTTTSAATTTGTCATTCCAATGCAATCACTGGAATAAGTGTTTATACTTSCAACTGAAATTAAGGACCCCACTTGAAGCAGTACCATGAAAAGATAAGTTTTGCAGGAAAGATTCTTTACCATCTATTAAAATCAAGCATTGAAATAATAAGTTATTGCTGTGGATTTGAGCTTCTAGGACTCTGAAGGACAAAGCCGCCACACTTCTTCCTTCAYTTTATTCTCTCATTCTTTGTCCTTTGCTTCATATTCGATTCTTCTTTCCTCCTGGTTGAGTGAAAACTTCATACCCAGTTTCCATTTGGCTGTYCATGCTGATACTGATCTAATTTAGCAGCAGCAAGAGTTGAACTCCAGCAATCTTAAAGAAAATTGCATCCAAGGAAATGTCTAATACCACAAAATCATCCAAGTTTTTAGTAGTTGTTTGTAAAACCCCACTTCTAAGCAGRGAAATGGTGCTAGATGTATACAACAAGAAAAATTGAGACAGAGAAACTTGGGATTTCTGAAGACTTCTGAATTGAATTTTTAAAATTAGTGTAGGTTAGAATTTAGGATGCCACCCAAGGAGGAAAAGTCAGAAATCCTCAGGTCTGCAAATGCTGATGAAATTACAAGGGTAACTGAAGTTCATCCCTCAATGCTCCTTCCTGCAGCTCTGTGTCTTACCTGAATCCAAGTTGAGAATCATTGATTTGCTTTGCTACCTAGAATCTTGAAAAGCTCAAAGATATTCAAAATATAGCCATGGTGTATCTATGGGAGTGAGCACAAAAGCATTGCCTACTTTTATGACACTACTTTATTAATAAACAGGAAAGAGAAASAGAAACCACTTAATCTGCAGTTCACCTGAATCAGATGTCAGAGGTGATTCACCCTGGGGACAGTCAATACCCCACACAAGTTCTTTATTTTGAAGAAATTCAAAACCATTCATCAGGAAATTATCCACACTAGACATGATYTTGGCATTTATGAGGCATTTCCCCTTTTCCTTGAAGTCTTTTTGTTGTGCAGCGAAGAAATGAAGAACCGCTGAAAACAGCCAGAAGACACAAGAACAGAAAAAAAATCTTTAATAATGTTACCAGGAAATTTGCCTAAAAAGGGTAAGCTCTGGATTCCTGTTCTTGTCCTAAGTAGTGTTTATATGTTAAATATTAAAYAGGCAGTGAATAAAATAAATGAAGATGCTAGAGAGCTGGAGCTGGAATCGGTGACTTCATCTCCAGGGCAGAGAGCTTTGCTGTCACTGATGGCCCAGCTAACCTTAAACTCTTTTCTGCAGAAATTCAGGACACCCTTGGAGAGAGAAATGACTTCTCGCTTGCCATCCAAGGATCTTTGCCGGGAAATGGGTGATTTGGCAGTGTCCCAGGCCAACAACTCTCCCGTGGTGTGTACTAAAGATCTTCTGYGCCCAGCTCAAGGCTGAACTTTGCTTTCTGAGGGTCAAGGCCCCACACTTTRTGCTGAGTTGGAAAGGACCCACAGGATCATCCAGTCCAACTCCTGGCCCTTCATAGCACCATCCCAAAAGTCACACCATGTGCCTGAGARCTTTGTCCAAGCACTTCTTCAACTCTGTCAGGTTTGGTGCTGTGACCTCTGCCCTGGGGAGCCTGCTCCAGTGCCCAACCACTCCCTGGATGAAGAACCTTTTCCTGATACCCAACCTAAACATGACCTGATTGAGCTTCAGGCCATTCCCTCAGTCCTGTCACTGTCACCACAGAGTACAGATCAGTGCCTGCCCCTCCTCTTCCCCTCATGAGGAAGCTGTACCTGCAGTGAGGTCTCCCCTCAGTCTCCTCCAGGCTGAACAGACCCAGTGCCCTCAGCCACTCCTCACACGGCTTCCCCTCAAGGCCCTGCACCATCCTCATTGCCCTCCTTTGCACACTCCTTGACAGTTTAATGTCTTTTTTATATTGTGTCACCCAGAACTGCCCCCAGCACTGGAGGTGAGGCCGCCCCAGCCCAGAGAAGATCAGGACAATCCCTCCCTTGCCCGGCTGGCGATGCTGTGCCTGATGTCCCCAGGACAGGGTTGGCCCTCCTGGCCCAGGGCACTGCTGGCTCATGCTCAACTCGCCATGGACCAGGACCCACAGGTTCCTTTCCGTGGCACTGCTTTCCATCATCTCCTTCCCCAGTCTGTAAAACTTAGGCCCCAGTGTGGCAGTAAAGCAGCTCACCAAGTCCATGGCAAGCACAATTTTATGTTAGAGTGCCAGGTTGTGAAGGCTGAAGCGGATCTCACCCTGGCCCCRTTGCTCTCTGTGGGGAGCAGATTTTAACAGCAGGACATGGTGAGCTGTGGGCTGGGGCAGTGCCTGCTTGGGTCAGGAGTAACAGAGGACATTTAGGGCCAGCTTTCACTGTTGCCACCATTCGCCTGCCAGACCTCTAAATCAGGGCGATATCACTTCATTATYGCTTTTAATGAATATTAATGCTCACTAAATCAGCTATATGAGCTGGGCTTTGCTGCATACTGCGGAACTGTCGGATCTTCTGAACAACCCAAGTAAAGTAACATCTTTCTTATATTTTCACGGAAAAATCCTGGAGAAAATAAAACTCTTATATTACTATTTATTTGKATATTATGTGTAAGAAGAAAACACCTGTCAAGCAATAGAGGTTATTAACTGCTTAGTGCATTTTCTCTGCACGTCAACCAACATGTTTTACTCTTTAGAAGAAATGTACAGATTATAGCTAAGCCTTATGGATCATTTGGTTGACAAGTGGGATTTGACATAAGTTTGTAAATTCTTTAGARTTGTTGGAACCATGTAACTTACATAAACTGAAGAGCATTTTTCAGGTTCAGCTTTGTTTTAGCCATATTCCATGGATTCCACATACTGACTACTCTGCCCATTTGGACCTACTCAGCTCTGCATTAACAGCAACACCATAAACTTTGTACTTGCAAAGGGTTTCATAGCATTTTGGGACCACACATAAAAGTGAAATTAGAGTTATATCTATTGTTCATGTGCCTACTACATGGCAGCAACATGATCTCAGGCTTCAATGGATCTTGCCGTTCCACCTTGTAGCATTTAATCTTTGATTAACAATTAGGCTTGAATTTGTTTTGGGGAGATAGATGGAGGGTTGGTAGATAGGGTTTACATAAATTTGTTTCCAGAGGAAACTGCGTACTTCTGCTTTCTGCTTTCCCCTTGAACTGCCCTAAAAGTTTGAACTACCCTAAATGTTTGATGTAAATGTATAAGAAAAACAAGAACTTTATGCAGAAAAAATAAGTGTGGTTGCACAAATTTGCCATTATGATTTATTTTGATAGCATTGCATTTTCCCAGTAGCAGACCCACTGGGGAGATCCCATGTGTTACAGAAGATTAACTGTTCCTTTTAGTTTTTTTCAATATAACTGCTGGCAAACCTTTTGTTAAGCTTAAAGAAAATGAGATAAAATGTATGTTTTAAGACAGAAGTTCTATGGCAAACAATATATAACAAAAAGAAAAGGTATATCTAATATTAAATGTTACAATATTGTATAGTTTTTTTCAAGATCTGTTCAAAAGGCTTAACATAGTCTTTCTGTCATTCCTGAAAATAATGCATTCCACAAAGTAATGCAATCTATTGCTTTATTCACCAAAATCTGCATACCTGAATTGATCACAGCTGGTCAGAATTTCTTTTTATTTTTAATTTTTATATTTTCAAAGGCAGAAATTTTGTTTCATTTTCCTTTTTGATCAGATATTTTCCTCTAGAAGTTATTTTCATTAAAAAAAAAAAAAGTGTTTTGTGTTTATGACTCTTTTGCTTTTGTTTCCAGAAGAAAAACACATTTGCAACACACTTAATATGAAACAAATAATCATTTCYGTCAGGGAGACTACATGTTCTTCTCTGATCCTTGTCTCATATGCAGTYCCAAAAAAGAAAGTCAACATTACTGATGCAGTGGCAAAAACTATCTGAAGCATATCTCTACTACCTCTCCCAAGTTCTTCAAGCCATCAAGCTTTTGATAAGTTCTTTTTCTTCAGCAACTGTCTTTTTCTGGCTGCACCAGTTTTAGTAGTTTCTCAGCAGACATTTTTAATTATATGGTATATCACTTTTGTTTTGAATATGAAGATTGCATTATATTTTCTAAACTATTTGTAACCCAAAGCTCTATTTTTTTGTTTTTTTTGGATAACTCTTCAAAGGATACAAGAATTCTTACAAATAGTGAAAAATCCTATTTTAATTTCACCGTTACTTATCTGCCTCTCAAAAGATGAGGAGCTGAATTTGAAACTCATATAAGGAGAGAGAGGGATGATGAATTATGGAGTTCAATTCCTATTATAAAGTCTTTTAAAATGCAGAGATGGAGTTCAAATTTACTGGCTAGGGAAATCATAGCACAGCTACAAGCTAATTCTCCTGTATACTACTTTACAGCTTTGGAAAATTGTTGAAGATACTGAGGAAATTAGTCACKTCTGACATTCAGAAGAGATTTCCTTTTTGAAAGCTTCATCATTTTGTATGTATTGTTGAAGGCATACAAGGTGTTTGAGAAGTTATCTACGGGCAACAGACCAACATCTGCTGAGATAACCTGGCAGAAACTGGTGTCTAACTGGTGGATTGAACCATTTCTGAGTCATTAATTCCAACTCCCATTATAAGTTCATTCATCCCCTGTTTAAAATCAGGGATATGTCAAATAACAGCAACAATTTTGGTTGTTACAGAGAAATCAAAACTATGAGGAAATGGGTTTATTTTCTAAAGAGAAAAAAATGTTCTTTGYAGTTTCCATGTCTGGAAAAAGTGGTTATAAAGGAAACAATGATAGATTATTTTCCAAGTCTCCTACTGCTGGCAGAAAACAGGAATTGTTTTTATTTGCAGCAAATATTTATGCTGGATATCAATAAACTTTTTTTTTCTTGGCTTTCTGGTGAAACTGAAGCTACATGGTACAGCAGCTACATGGAAAGGTTGTAGTACCTGTTTCATTGGGTGTGTTTAAGTGGCTAATCCAAATATGAAGAACCCATAGCACAGTACTAAGATTGGGGAGATTTTTAACAGCAAAAATGCAAAGTGAGTGCCAGGCTATGAGGAAGAACCCCTTGGTTCTCTCTGTATGCAGAGAAAAACAGCAAATGAACTGAGCATCCAGACCCCACCCCACCGTGGTACATTCCTGCCAGATGGATTTTGGGAATGAGTTTGGGTTTGGGGTCAGGGAAGAAAAAGATTAATGACTGAAACCAAAGAGAGCTGAGGAGAGAACAAGATGAAACAAAGCATCCAAAAGTTGCATGTCACCTTGAACAAGCCATAGCAGAATTTACAAGCAAGTTAGGCAGTGAATCAGCAAATAGGACCCTAGTGGGGTTTTCAGAAGCACTTAGACACAAAAAGCCTAATTTTTCATCTGAAATTAGAGTCTGAGGGGCTTTAAAAATTTTGCTTGGGCTGTGTACGTCCACAGTGATGGTGTTACCTTCAAAATATGATCCCTGAATTGTACACTTTTCTCCAAAATGGAATAAAAACAGTAGCTGCTCCCTTGCAGACTGCCTCTAAAAAAAATGTCGGTAAAAAAGATCTCTGGGACTCTCAAATATTGTGTAGTAAAAGCTACAAAAGCAGCAATAATATAGCTCTCCTTGCTGGGGTTCATGGGGAAGCATGGGCCCTAAAACTCAGCTCTGTTCCTGGCAGGCCATAGAGGCAGATTAAGTCAATCAAAATGAAATATCATTACAACAAGAAGACTCAAGAGCCTCAGCTACTCTTGACCTGAATCTAATGTGCAGTTCCTGCTATGAACTATGGGGTTTTGATGTCATCTAAAATTGGGGTGGGATTTAGCTTTGGAATAATGTATCTGACTTCATGTGTGTGATGTGTGGGTGCTTACAYGTGAGCTAATGTGCAGTGGTCAGTGGCTACCCAGCCAATGCTGTCACTGGAGCCTGGAAATCTCTTCTGCTCATCCTAACTAAGAAAGGTGCCTAAATTTAGGTACCAGGGCTGTTTGAGATGTCCTCATCTTCCACAATGTCTRCAAAGGGCTGACAGAAATGCACAAGACCCAGAGGGGATTGCCTTCCCAGGACACCCTCACGGTGTCTGGAGTGGCACTGTGCAGCTGCGTTGAGGCTGTGACATCTTGGGTCAGAGGGATGCATCTGTGAACTACAGAGATTCTGCTGGGAGCCTAAACTTCTCTCAACATRTGGGGRTCCCCAYCCASAGAATGACTTAGTTATATTTTGGGKAGATAATTCCATRATGGTTTMAATGCTTTCACTGATCTACAGCTCTGGATAGCAGCTGCTAAAAACACACCCTTCCTTCTCTGAGCAAAGCTCAGGTTAGTAAAGGTGATTCTCTTCCATTTCCAGTGCATTATCAGTCCATCTCTAGCCTGAGAGTGCAGGCCAAGTTTTGTTGAAAAATTTAATGCATTTTCTGCTTTTTTAAGATTGTGAAACCTGAGATTTTTATTGAGTCTTCTGCTCCTCACAGAAGCAGTTAAAATGTCAGACACTTCTGTATAGGAAAAAGCATTATATAATTTATCGCTATTATTTATACATTCCTTTTCCTTTTCATTATTTTCTTTGCTGATACAATCTGATTGCCAGGGGCAGGAAAGGACAGACTTTAACTGAAATAACTATCATAGAACATTGTTTAGTGGATAGCAGAGCACAGGTTTTGTATTCTTAATTTCCTCCTTCCTGGCAGAAGTGTCTGAAATCTCTTCTCTGTGTTCTCTTTTAGCRCCCTGCCTAGGCATATGTCAAAGGTAATCAGCACCATTTTTAGTCCAGTTCTGCAGAACTGCAAGGGAAGATTTTGGTGCTTAACAGACTGACTCTGAACATCCCTTATTCCTCATAGTCTGGCCTCTTTTAGTTTCCATAAACATTCATCTCGGGCAGCCGAAGCAGCAGTTAGGATATGTGTGCAACTATTAAAGGCCTTTCCCAGAAAGAAGCTTCAAAGTCTCCCTTTGGTTTGACCCTTGGGCTCTTTGTTTGTACTGCAGTGCCTGCTGCAATCTGGGATGCTTTACTGGTGACTCAGAGAGCAGAGGTGTTTCTTTTTCCTTTATCTCTGTAGCTATTCTGCTTGCATTTCTCCAGGCCTAATGCAAAGCCATTCTCAAACAGCTGTATTTGTCCAAACAGCTGCATTTCTCCAAACAGCTGCATTTCTCCAAACAGCTGCATTTCTCCAAACAGCTGCATTTCTCCAAACAGTTGCATTTCTCCAAACAGCTGCATTTGTCCCTACTTATGAAAGCTGTGTGTGCCATCTGACGTGTTTGGAGGCAGTAACTGGGTGATGGATTTTTTTGCTGTAGAACAAGATTATTTTGTTAATGCTGAACTTCTGTGTCACAGTTTTCCCAAAGAAAAGGAGGAGGGAGTAGCAAGAAAAGGAGCTGCAGAAATCCTTTGGGGACCCTTGCAGATTCAAATCCTCATTGCAATGAGCAGGGAAGGGAGGGAGCCCCAGGGACCAGTGGAGGCTTTGTTCTTAGAGTCCCAGGGGTGAAGATGAAGGTGATGGATGGGGGCAGGCATACTGTGCCAAACATTTTGGGAATTCCAGCAAGAGAGACAAGACTGGGAGGCTGGTGCRGACACAGCTTGCATTCTTGGAGTTATACACATGGAGGGCTCTGTAGGTGTTTGTYCATGTGCTACCAGGCACATGGAAGGAACTCGCTCTTGTCCAAACACGATTACGTGGAGCAGGACTGTCCTGCAGTGGCTTGCTCCCACACAAATATCTCAGAAAATCACAAGCAGCTTGCCAGAACTTTTGTCTGAAGATGCAGAGAAGAGCAGGTTCGAGAAGTAGAAGGCAGGAGATATTGTAATTTGTGTTTCAAATACCTGTTAACACAGTGAGCACTCTTTCTTAAAGACTTAGTTAAATACTAAATAACACTTAACTTTTACTTTACAGCTGCTCTTTTTTCACATGCACAGAGACAAGCATTTGAGTCTGGGACAGGGAAGAGTCACCAGTGCACAACTAATATTCCACATTTTGAGATGATGGGGGGAAGAAAGAGTAAGTTCAGGTATTCCAGAGCAAATATTAATTTAGGACTGAAGGTATTGTTGGATACCTAGTGTTCTTGTGGAATAAATAACATCACAATCGCTTCTAAAGGTCTCTGCAGAGATAACCACTCAATAAAATTATGTTGCATCCAGTTTGTGTGAATTCTCATTCACCTGCACCTTTTCTTGTACCTAAATTTGCTGAGCCCCTGATTTCAGCACTGCAATTATAGAGAAATTTTCCTCCTGTGCTCTTCAAGCCTTGCAAGAGATATCTAATTTTTCTGTCACACAAATCKGTTGATCTGCTTGATATGTAAGAGSAAAGACTGTTTAAATAACAGGACTAATGGATGATAAATGTGTCCTTTAACACCTCCAGTCACTTTTCAGAGGCATCCAAGTGGGCTGTGTCARTCTGTTCTGTTTGTGCTGTACATTCAAAGGCATCTAATGTGTACAGATGTGAACACTAATCACATTTGTTTAGGAGAGGTCAGGCTGAAATAAACCCAAGTCAAATGACCAGAAGTTTGTTTTTAAGAGGAGGAAACTAATAGAGGTGACATTGCTTAAAATGTTTCTCTGCAGAATATTAACAGAAAAACACGAAAACCCAGGTGTGTCTGATGCTGTGTGACCAACGTTTGCTGCCTCACTGGATGAGAGGCTTCAATTTCCATGGAGTCATCAGTTCTCATGATCAGGCCAGTATTTTCCCTTCTTGTGAGCTTCAGCATTCTGCTTTGTGTGAGCTCCATCTTGTCAGTGATGGGATCAACTTTCAGTTAGCTACTCAAACAAACACACAGAAGGAAAAACAGAAGTGTCCACCAAACCTGTACATACTTCTTGAGGGAAAGGGAAGTGAGGAATTGCAGCACAGCAAGTGAAAGAATCTTTATAGAATTGCCTATTGCATCTCTAAATTTTGCAGCGGTAGCATTTGAGGCTCAGGAAGACACTCTCCATTAGAGAAGGGATTCACCTCACATAAAACAGTGCCTCAAAGTGAGGTATTCAGCCTAAGCTAGTACAGCTTCACAATGAAACTTAGCAAACCAGTGAGCACTGGTGCATTGGGAAACAGTCGATTGTTCCCTGGTGTTTCTGAACTCTATGTCATAGTTTTAGAGAAAAAAAGAGATGACTGGATTTCACTAGATGTCTAAATTCAAATACCTAAATTAGGCAGAAAASATCCCATTCCAACACTGCCCATCTCACTGCAACAGTGGAGAAAAACTGGCAATTTAATGGTGGAAATGTCYTGCAGTCTTAGGCTAAAGACAGAGTCAAAGGGTCAGTGGTTATCTTAGCTTTAATTCCAAAGCCTGGACATGTTTCCAGACTGTAGATAACACTGTGTGACAATCAAAGATAAATTATGACAAATTAATAGCAACTGCCTTAAATAGACTATCAACACCAAAATATTTGTTAATGTACAAATGAACTGCATCTGTCAAAAGTATGAGTGGGCCATCGCTCAAACTTCTGCTTCAGTTCCAGGACTGCAGAGAGCCTGGGAGAACCACACAGAAGATAGCGCAGCCCTGGTATTGTTCCAGAAATAATTGACCCGTCTTACTGAAAACATTTTAAAAATAACTGTAGGATACATAGGAAAAATAATCATGTCGATTGTGCTGGTAATAGCACTTAAAACAGTCTAGACAGATTCAACATGATAAAACCTTGGTTAGCTGGAAAGTTTTAATCATAAAGGGTTTTCAGTGAGATAAATGGACAAATTTCTTTTGGAAGTGAAAAGCTAGTAAGTTTGGCAGCCTAGTCTGTAGTACACAATCATTACCTGTGGGGTAATGCCAGGTCAATCGACCATATTATATACCAGATTATATTCAGTCTTCACACTGACATTTGACACAGATTTATTTTTAAGACTAAGGTCAGGTTCTAGTGTAATAATCTATGCTTTCTCTGTCAGTATTTATGAACATGATTTAATTCCCCCAACTCTGTTTTTCACTGATTAAAACTCCCCAAACTATTAATCTCATACTCAAGTCAAAGCCTTTAAAAACTAAAAAGCATGCCTGCAGTTATGATATCTCTTTAAAACAGCAAAGGAAGAGTCCAGAAGGTTACTTTGGGGATAGGCCTGCTCTTTATGGTATATGAAACATTCCTTCTCCTAGTGCAGAAATGCTTGAAAGGGTTTGGTTAGTGCCTCAAAATGAGAAGAGCTGTAGGCAAAGAAGAGAATCATGTGCAACTGCAGTCTGTCTTCAAACTTAATCTGCATTGGTGATACAGACAGCATTAAACCCACTGTTGGCTTTAATTTCTCATGCTAAATATGTGTTACTCAGTGACCTCTGTCACTTCTCAGAGCCCCGATCAACAATTTTCAGGTGTTGAGAGTCTCAGTAGACACAAGAGCCTGTTCTAGAGCAACTACTACTTCTTCATCTTGCATCATTCATGATTCAAGATTCAAGATTCTTGGGATGGTGAACTGCGTTATGTATCATATTTGATTAAAGAAGTTTTGGGAAGTGCAAACCTTAGAAGGCAAATAAATAGTATGGAATTCTGACCCATTATTATTTTCAATGAAATTTGGTAAGAGATTTATGGATGTTCAAAAGAAGACCAGATTTATGAGACAGACTAATAGTATAGAACAGAAAGTAGCATTTAGTCATAATGTTAATTTTATTGGTGAATTGCTTCGTAATCTGTAGTAAAACGGCTTAGTGAAGGACAGTCTGGACAGCTAATGGCACTGTTTTCAATAAAGAGTGAAATAAAAACCTAGGACATTTTTTGTTCTTCAAGTACTCCAGAAGGTTATACAATAGGCTGCAGGGAAAGGGATGGAGATAATGAAAAAGATACCAGTGAAAAACCAGCAGATGGAGATTGCTCTAAAATGCTAAATGAAACACATGTATTTAAAGTAATGAGTGTTTTACGATGAGAAATTCCACCATGATCAATTTAATGGTTTTAAAATATTAAAATGCAATGAGTCTAGGGAGGGCAAAAGTAATTTAAATATAAATCTATTGATTATAAACCCAAATGGAGAGGTTTTGTGCAGTCAGTTCAGAGACAGAGAAGGATAAGGAAAAAGAACAGAGTCAGAGGTCTTTAAAATGATTGCTTTTGATCTAAGCACTTAACCAAAAATGCGGGAACTTAAGGGTTATGCCAATAATTTAGAATGATTCTTGATGTTGTTTGGGAAAGAAATGCAAAGTCCTTTTTCATCTGAACTCACTGTGAATGAACAAGAGAGTATTTTAGCAAAGAGAGTACACTACTACAGSGTCTTTTTAGTCCAGCCTAACCCCCAAACCACCCCTTCTTTTCTCAAAATAAGTTTCTAGATGATGTTAATTTTTCTTTATTCCTATTCCTCCTTGTTGCTGCACTACAGGAAACATTTTGTCTCCTGGAAAATGTCTGGTTTCTGCTGTGATATGGTCCCCAGGTTTATGCATAGACACTTTCGCTGGCTTTGATTGAACCTCACTGGTGACTGCAATGTCCTCTTCCCACACCAAACCAGAGCAGTACTACATTCACCAGTCTGAAATAGTTTTTGCTAACCCATAACCTGCTATACAATTGACTTTATTTTTTGGAGTTTCTCATTCTTACTGCTTAAGTTTTTTTTTACCCCTAGAAGTACATACTTCTCAATCAGTGAAAAAAAAAAAAAAGTTAAACTTTCTTGACTGATTAATTGATGATAGACTTCTCAAGAGCAAAGGGAAGTTTTCTATTTCATTRTCAAATGCCATGAATTTCCAGACCTGCAGCACAGTAAATCTAGTATATAGTAAGTAGAGTTTAACTGTGTGCTTGGAGGCAAGCACATGGCTGAATGCCTTGCTAAATCAGAGCTCAAGATATTTGTAGAGAGAAACATGCTGTGCTTAAAGGAASAGAATAGACCTTTTTCCTTCCAAATGTCTGTACACTTTGAAAAGCGTTATTGCATTAGCCCTGTCAGCATGACTTACTTTTTTGGCTGTTCTCTCTGGACTGCTTTTGCAGCCATTTCCAGTTCGTGCCCTACAAGAACTTACAAAGTAAATCTTGTGGTAATTTTATGCCATCCTAAGGCTCTATGTGCTTGCTTCAGTGCACTTGTTTTAGAAACTTGCAATTTTTAGAGCTGCTCAGGGGCCCCTTGGGCTGCTGTTCCCTGAGTGGGTTGGGGAGCTCCATGGCTGGGTTGACCCCATCAGGAAGAGCTGTGGCTGTGCTGAAACCAGCTCAGGACAGAAAGTCCATCCTCTTGTCTCTGAGCTCCTCTGGTTGAATAATGCCGAGCTGGCTCACACAGGCTCAGACAGAGCTGGCTCTGAGAGCTTCAGCCATGGTGTGCTTAAACACATGCTTTAGTGGTGCCCTGACATTGTTGGCTTCATGGCAGAGCTCGACGGTCTTAGAGATCTTTTCTAAAGGTGATTCCATAATGTTATACCTGACCATTCTAACTAGCCTKGAAGATGTAGAAAGATATTCTGATACTGTAAAAATGAACGAAATATTGCCATTCATTTCTTTGTGACTTCATGGCTGGAAGCTTCATACATACATTGATGCTAATGTCAGTTTTTCCAGATTGCAACAGAAACAAAAGCTAAGAAACACTGCCTGTTTGCAGCATTACGTTAAACTGTCTACAGTATTTATTTCTCGAGTACTGATTTTGCTGGTACTCTTTGAATCATGTAAATCATTTGTAATGGGTTACTGGAATGTGGTTAAAACTTCTAAGGTAGTAACTTAAAACTATTTATTTGGGTTCTTTTTCCTTTTTAGAATTTTTCCAATAAAAGAAACAGCTAATCAAAAAACCATTACCTGATTGTTTGAAAACTATTGTAGTCTCAGCCACAAGAGGGAGAATTTTTTTAATGACAATTTACAGCTTATCAGAATATAAATTGTTTAGTGGTGTTTTTGCAAGAAGAAAAAATCCACTGAACTTTAATCAATCAGCTAAAATGCTGTTTTATGAAAAACAAATGTTTCAGGCACTATTCTTTTATAGAGTGCTATATTTCTGATATGTATAGATTTACTGAACCCTGAAAAAAAGTGGGGCTTSTTTAAAGAGCTTGCAGGTTAGAAAWCCTGTTCTTCCAAGACAGTTTCTTTTGAAAGTTGTTTTCATTGAAATAAAATGAATAGGTTGATACCCCCTTCCTTTCCATGTAATACCAAATTATACTGGAGAGGTAAATTCTGTACATGTAGGGCTGCTATATCATTTGCCCAACAGGATGGTTGGAAATTGATGAAGTATCTGCTGATGGCATCCTTGGTGGGTTGGTTTTGTTATCTTGTTAAGAGTGTTTTACTTTGAAAAGCAGAACAAAGAAGTAAAAACTCCTGTTTCAAACACAGAGCAACAGAGATTTCCTGACTGGCACCATCCTCCAATAACAGCAGTGAAAGTCAGCAGCTCTGTGTGCAGACTGAGCCAAAGTGAGAGGTAATGCAGGACCTGCAAACTACAGCCCTTGACTTTTTCAACTTGAGCTTTAACAACTTGTTCTTCCTGTCTTAAAGCACCTTCTGTGTGTGTTTGCTTCGTGAGATGCACTATTTCTCTTTGCCCTTTGAATAATCATTTCTTTCCTTGTGGAAAATGTTCTATTTGAAAGAAGGGTATACAACAGCACCCAGCAAAGTCAATCTTTTCTCCCCAACCCCCACCCTTTTATTTTTGTCAAGCACAAATTGAAGACAGTTACAGTGCAAATACTTGAAATATTGTTTCCATCTTTGCAGTCAGAACATTCTTTAAAACAGCWCCAGCTTCAGAGAAACAAGCTTATTTTTTAATTTTGACTCTGAAATGAAAYACAAAGTAATAGCTTGCTTAGGAAGACATTGAAACCCATGTATTAGGCAGTAATGTTCATATTCTACAAGATAATTTCCATTTTCTTAGTAAATTCWAATATTTTCCTGTGTCAACATTGATAAGAATAGCAGAAGAAATGGCAACAAGCTCAAAACTATTTTATGATAAAATAGCAAACAAGTAATTTAATAATCCCAATTCCAAATGAAGGTTCTATGTTTGAAGCAACTATTACACCTCAGCATTTGCACTTGTAATGGTATTTGTGTAGTACATAAAAGAAAGGCTGTCAGAAATCAAATTCTTACTTTCTTTTGTTGCCCACACCAGAATTTAGGCCCTTTGCTACAAATTTTGATACCTAATTTTGAACATTTGTTGGCCTGTATCTCACAAATATTTCAGAATTATGTCTTAGTTTGATTGAATAGTGTTCAGTGTTTTTGTTTAATCACAAGTTTTTTCCTATTGCCAGAAGAATATCTCTCATAAGTACTTCTCTTTTTTGACAGTAGTCTTGCAGTTTCTCTTTACTGTATTTTAAATGACTAGTAAATACAAATGTTTAGCACTGTGGTAGCATTCCCCCCATGTTAGTATATTTTAAAATAAATTTGCTCTGACACATGAGAAATTCAAACAAAACTATTAAATTGTTGTTCCTGTCTCTCAAGAAGCAAAGACTTTTCAAGCGATTTTTTTTAAAAATACTGGTATGCATAATGTTTCTTTCTGGAATCACACATCCTGAATACACATTTTAGAAGTAACTTTTTAACTTCTATTTTTTTTTCTAGCACATAACCTAAAATATGTACTCTAAAATTTTAGGTCATAATCCATACGAAGCTTAAAAAAAGTACCTATTCCCTTTGAAGTAGAAAACATCTCTTGAAATTGTCCTTGCATTTCTAGATAAGGAAAATCTTAGGTTTGATGAGCTGAGCATTGTGCAGAAAGGTTTAGTGCATGTTAATTTAAACCAGAAGCTGAGCTCACAAAGCAAGACTTTCTGCATTTTCATTATGGCCTCCCAAATTGCACTCCTTCCATCAAGGTTACACAGTTTATAAAATATTCATAAAAAAGAGAACAAAAAAAAATTTCTAATTGCAAATAAGTGCTGTTGATGTAGATTGCATTATTTATGATTCCATTTGTTAAACGAAGACAATAGAAATTGATGAAAGACATTAAGTGGACCAAAATTTAAGGTAAATTTAGCACAGAATGGTTTTTTTTTTTTCCTGTGTATTCTCTGATGGTTAGAAGTTCTTTGCTTGTACTGTATGTGTCAAAAAGACTGATTATTTCTGTCTGTCAATAAAATCATCACTGCTGTCTAATATACTGGCATTAAATTTTGAGTGTCACTAGGAAAAAATTCATAAGTAGCCTTCCTGTATTTAGGGAGAAGTTCTCAACATCAGACAACAAGGAGTTTATTACATTGACAAGCCCAAACAGCTGAATTTCAAAATTAGCCCTCTACTCTGCATGATGGGAAGAGAGGGAAGCTTCTCTTTTCTGAAGATGTGAGTTGCAAATAGACATGAGTGGCCTCAAATCAGTGGCATCTTAATGACCCTTGGCAATAACAATGCAGGGGAAAACTGCTCAGTTCATTTAGTTAAACCAAATCACGATCAAAATGGTTTATTGATTTATTAAAAACATCTAATCAGCAACCAGTGAACAGTGGATTTAATATTAATATCAACAGTACAACAGAAAAGCCATAACATTTGACAATTACAAAATGTAAATTAACACCTATGTATTAGTTTTTGAAAAATCCAAATCCATCATTTTTCTAGGAGGCTGAAGGAGATGGAAACTGGTTGGTAAGGAAGGTAAAGGCAAATCTCTTTCCCTGAGAAGGAGTCAAATTTCTTCTGCCCTGAGCAGGACAAGATTATGAACAATCTGATGTCACAGTGAGTCATGCTGTTGACTAAAGAATTCCCAGATTTCACCAGAATACAAATAATTGTGCATGGAACATTTCTCCTCTTGAACTCACAGGTGAGGTATTCAGTTCCTTGACAAAATTCTATGCATGAAGAGGAAGATTTCAAACATTTCAGAAAACTCAGTCCCACTGGGTGATTAAATACCCATTCCCTCGCATTCTGAAATTTTTTCACATTTATCCTAGTCTARTTATGTTTTCTGAGTGGTGCATAGTACATCTGGGACATGACTACCTAGCTAATGCTAGACTAAGGTTGTAACTTCCAATTTCCTATTCCAATGTCTAAATCTGTAATTAAAATGAATCACACAAAAKCTCTTCTTTTGCAGCCCTTGAATTCCCATGACTAAAAAGTTTAAGAGTTTCTAATTAAGAAAGATAATATACTCACTGAGACTAATGAGACATGCTGCTGAGGGCTGCTACAGGGATAACACTTGAACTGAAACCCTGCATGAATATTAATTGGTCCTATCATATGAAGATTGAACATTTAAATCATGCAGGGTTTTTTTATTGACTGGAGGAATTACTAAAGAAACTGTTGAGATTATCATGTGGGTCCTGAGTCTGCTGCATTTTCTCACCCAGAGTGTCAGGCTCTGGACTGACTGCTCCAGTTAAAGTTGGATGTTGCAGGGAATGAGCCGACCTTTGCCTTTCAGAGGCTGCTGAATACAGCCATGATGTGACCAGAAAGTAATTACAATGAGGCTCCTACATTCCCCTGTCCTGGAAAGGCTTCAGGGTACAAAGGAGCTGGAGAATCCATTAGCAAGCCAAGACATGACACAGTGAGATTTTGGACTCCCATTATGGTCATGTAGCTACTTTGAGAGACACCAACCGAGGATGCTTTACTTCATTTTGGTGTTTCATAAACTCCTTCAGCTTCTGCTGTTAAAAAATGCTGCTAGTGGCAGTCAGTGATCCGTGGAGTCATCCTTCCCCTTATGGCAGCAAACTATTAAGTTGGGGGACTTCAGAACTGGGAACCACCTTTAATTAAACTTTGGTTAATGAAAAAAGAGAAATTTGACTTAAAAGATATATACAGTATAAAAAAAATCTGTACAGTAGATATTTGAATTAAAAGTTCCACTTAAAAAGATTRARMCAGACCTGTTTTCTAAACTGGATTMTGAGTGAGAAGTCTGTATTTCATTCTCTTAATTTCACAAGTTTACAGTGYGGTGCAGAAAGAATTATTTCAGTTTCACAACTTTGTATTAAAGAAAGAATTGCAACCTCTTTTACTGATAGATTTCTTAGACTTTTTTTTTCATGACAGCTCAAAATTCTCTTTTATATCATTGTAACACACATTCAAGTCATRTAAATATAGGATAACTTTTTAATCTGCAATGTGACTAAATTATAAGTGTTTGCAGCAATAGCCATTCTGTCTTGGATAAATACARAATAATGCTAAACCAGACTGAATAYYRAARACAGATGAGGATCTRTTGAAGGGGTAGCTGAAGCCTGGGGAAAGTGCTTTCATTTTGGATAGGTGTTTTTAATTGTTTTCAGAGAAATATTGACTCTTATAGCATTAATAATTATTTAATCAGGCACAACTAAGTTTGGATTGCCATTGTCAATTATTCAAGTGGAAATGTAGGGTACTTAAAGCCCTGTTTCACCTCCAGTGCAATAAAATGGTTGTGGTGATAAGTCTGAAATTAGACTCAGTAATCTTGGAGGTCTTTTCCAAAGTGATTCTGAGAAATGTTTGGTGTATGCAGGTGTTTTCCCACATCCAAAACTTTTCCAAGAAGAGTTTTTTAACTCAGAGCATTGCATTAATTTTCAAATGAGTGTGTTTGGATTGGTTTACCTATTAGCTGTTACTAATTGTATCAGTATTTCTCTTTGGCTGCACCTACACCAGTGAAATGTCAGCGTCAGGGCCTGCTGTTGGCATGGAACCCAATTGGCACATTTTGACCACAAGCACCTCATTTAGGTCTTCCAGTCCCAGAGGAGTGTGGCTCCATCCWGGCTGCCTCTTGGGAATATTTCCTAACAAGTGTTAATTTCCAAATGATTTCTAAGAATTTCTTGGGATGGTGCTTCGTGATATGAACCAAACATGTGAAAGACTGCTCCAGACACTTCAGAAAAGGGATGCTCAAGTTCCCACACCTGTGCTTACTACCTATCATAATTAATTTACTGATACATATCTTTATACCCTACAGCACATCACTTAAATCCAAACCTTCAAGGTCAAAAACCTCCTAACCAAAACTGAAAGGAAACACAGCACTTTCAATACAAGCAGGCAATAACCTTTCCGTGTCCCTTCATCTGGAAATGTAATTGTAGTCAGGATTTGCTAGAACTACTGTAATACAGCCAACAGTAATGTTATCCTGGATGGCCATCCTTGGTTCAATAAAACTTACAAAAATACACCTCCTTGCTGAAAGCTGACACTTTATTATAGCCCCATTAGTGACAGGARCAAATCTCATGGGTGGCTGTGGCCTGACACAAATTCTCTGTGGGTCCCAAGATCAGCCTCTTTCTGCCAATTTTATTTCTCTAGCATACTCCAGGAAGGATTATGCAATTATGTTGCTCTTTTTTTAGGGTATTTTTTTTTTTCTGCTGCTGTTTTTTTTGCGGGGGTCAGTTTGTGAAGCCACTGCAGAAATTCTGGGAAACTGCATTGTGGCTTGATCACACACTCTTCAAAGGATAGTGGTAGCTGAAGTAATTTTTTTTTCTTTATGTTTTTTTCAATACATGAAATATGGCTTTGGAAAGGAATTAGGAAGCAGAGGAGGGCGGGCAAAGGAGGAAGCACTTAGAACCCTGTCTGTATGTAAGTGAGAATAAATCTCCARAATTTCCCCTCTTATCTGTCACGTACCAGTAAATTATACCCTAATGTAGCTGCCRAAATAGGTATGGCATGGGGTACTCTGTGTCATGGACATCAGAGATCCACTGGGCTTCTCTACAGCAGTCTCCAGATCTGATTTGATTAATACAATCAATTATTATTGCTGAAAAGATAAGGACTGAAACATAATGTGTTATTGAACTTGCAATAGAAATGAAACCAGTGTTTCCAAAATGAGCTGGGCTCTTCTGTCTCTCAGCCAGCAGCCAGGAAGACAAGCTCTGAAATCTGTAAATTGCCAAATAAGAGAATTGTTTGGAACTTTCTGTCACATGTGGACTACRCAGGAACCTGCTCTGTTTGCCACTTTATGGGAGCAGAAAGTTGTTAATTTAGAAAGTCTTTCACTAGGCAACAAACCACTAGAGAAATGTACTTTTATATAGGAAATAGTCTGGGGGGAGGTGTTGTGGGGAGGTCTTTTTCATGGTCCCTTTTCCTTTCTGTCTTGCTGAGCAAAAATATTGCACTGCCATGGAATATTTTCTTCATGAACCTCTTTTCATCTGCCTTTTGAATAAGCTTTAAGGAAAATTTTATAAACTTTMAATGGCAAAGAAAGTCTGTAACTGTCATTTGATTCATCCTGTAGCTAAAAATATAACAATGGAGTTGGCAAAACATATCCAAATGGACTGTTTTGGTCAGGAAAAGGAGCTTGTCAAAATGTAAACTTACCATATTAATTTTGTTCTAATGTTGAAGTAGAAAATATTATATATCTATATAAGAAGATGATTTCCACTTTTAAATCACTCCCACTCTAATTTTAAAACACYTAAATGAGACCATTTTTCCCTGTTCTAGGTTAAACAATAATTAATTTTTTTAAAATCTTGTAACAAGTATGTTAACACATAATAAATTTTAACTGCATTTCAATACATATTAAACTCCTATGTTTCTGCGATGATATGTAATCAAAGGTAACTTAGGAATTTTCTCTGGCATGAGCTTTTTGAAATCTGAGCCCTGTTCAGGGTGCTCTTGCTGACAAACTCAGGCTGCACATCACCTCTTCCCCCTGGAGGCTCTGCCACTGGGATTCCTGACTTGGCAAAGGTTTACAGTGAGGATACGGATAGCCCAACATCAGCTTTTTGTATTYTGTATTTTTGTATTTTGAGCATTCTCCACTCTGAGCCAATTGAATTAAAACGTAACTTCTGCAAGATTTGCCACACAACAGGATTTAATGAGACATGTTTACATCAACTGTTTTCCACATGGGTGATTGCTGAGATGCAATCAGAAGGAAATCAGGTGTGTGTTGGCAGTTCCCAGGTAAGCCTGTGCCTCCCTGTGCCTCTGGGCCAGCTGGGTGCTCCCACAGCCACTGGAGAGGGATGCATTCAGGGGAGGTGTCATGGGCTAAGGCCACATGCCTGCTGCTGGGWTTTTAAATGCACCAGGGTACTTTACATCTGTTTCAGTTTAAAAATACAACTGAGATTTTTCAGAGGTTTAGGTATAAAGGAATATATATATAATATTGGAACAAATACCAAGAAGTTTTCTGTTATCTTCTGAATATTCTCAGTTATTAGAAAAATGTCCAGAATTCTATCAAAATAGAAAACCAATGTACTGGTAATTAAGTCAAAGGAGTCTTCTATTCAATGGAATGGGAATGATGGTGCTAAGCATGTTAAGGTGAGTGGGCCCATTTCATCCATTTACACCAGCAAATTCAATTCAGCTGCTGGTAAAGAGCCAGTGGAAAGAAACCATAAGAACCTCCTAAAGACCATCCTTAGRTGGTCCAAAGATACTTAATGTGAAATCTGATCTGACCCATCACAGACTCACATGATTGCTAAACCTGATCCAATGGAAGGAATRAGAATGGGAGGCCATGGCTGGAAAAGACATTGACCTTATCAGTAAAAACCTGAAAAAATATCTGATTTAGTGTGAAGACCTGGGTCTGCAAGTCCTGGGATGCAGACATTACTTGTTTTGGCAGATATTTGTGAATGTTTTGCAGATTTGGTTAAACATTTATGTTATGGTAATTTCTAAAATAGAATATTCAGGGATATTCTGCATTCCAATATGCAAAGAATGTCACTGCAGCTGATGACTGCACAGTATTCAGAAAACCCTGCCTGAGTTTTTAAAATCCTTTTACATTCCCTGCAGGGTGTGTGCCATGTCTTTCAACTGCAGGCTATAAAACACTGCTACCATCTGATGAGGCACTTGAGGGAGCCTGAAAAGAGAATGATTGTCTTGCCCAAATGGATGTTTTAAAAGCTAAGAAGGMAAATTGCACCTGCAACTCTGTATTGAGAGGCAAAGTCGGCATTTGGTCCAGCACTCTGCAATGAAATTTTAGCATTCTCTCTTCATCCTTCCAAAGATTGCTCTCAGTCTCATAAGGCAGAAAAGACAGAAGGCCATACAAATATCCCTTAAGTGAAAAATTTTAATAACCAAGAACAGTAGCAGCACAATGGCATTTAATAGAAAATAAGGTTTATTTGGAATGCATAGACATAATTTTTCTGGATTTGAAAAAAAACACTCATAGAACTGAAGCTTCAGAGACATGAAGTCCCAGAGATGATGAACATTAAAATGATATAACATGATATGCTAGCTCATCTAAACAGAAAAACAATATCACTCTCACATTCAGTTGATGATCTTAATAAAAGCAGTGGAGACACAGAGTTAGAAGCCAGAAAGAGGGGGAGTTGTTGCACAGGGGCTGCGAGGGCTGACATAYTGCTTCTGCATTTCAAGGGTCATTAACTTACTATCAAATAGAGTGGAGCACCTGCCTTGACATCTGGCTTTTCAAATCTATCTCTAATGACCAGAGAAATGGAATTTAAATTCTGCAGCTACTGACAGGTGCTTTTTTAAGGGATATGCCCCAAGGTTATTTATCATAGCTTAAAAAAAAAGAATAAAGTAAAAAAGAAAAACAAATGAACAAACAAAAAAGCTGCATTATATCGCTAGTACATCCACCAAAAACTTTGCTGTTAAAGAACAGGTTTTGAAAAAAGCTGTATAAATTTCCATGCCAGTTATCTTGATTTTGCAGCCTGAAATTTTCTTCTACTAATTATAAAGTGAAGGGACAGACAGACTGTTCTGACGATTGTCAGCAAAGTCAGACTATTAGAAGTCATATATGCAAAATGATGTAGTTAAACTTCAAGATGCAAAAAAAATCTGTATCATCCCTCCTTAATTTCTACKGTAGAACTAACATTTCTAAACAATAATGTAGTAGGGGGTCTAAGATAAGCATTTAAGATGAGCCAAGATTCCAAGTATAATAAAAGGACAAGAGTACATGTCTTTGAATGTCTCAGGAGATCCTACCTTCCCACCTTGAATCTAACAAGGGAAGTTGATTTAATATTTACTCTTTCTTCAGTGCAATCTTGGCCTCTCAATTCAATATCCAGTGAAAATGACACACAAAATCTGGTTTACTGGAGAACCATMTCAACAGTCTCATTCTTGATTACTGGACACTGACACAGCCTAGAACAGTTTCATGCTGGTCTGGTGCATTTAGGAAAGATTGCTGGAGGCAGTGACAGGCACAAGTTCAAGAGGAAGGTATATCTGAAYGTGARAAGAATAGGATAYGTTACAGCTTGATTCACYTCYCTCAGCTGGTACTTTTGCAAAGGARTACTTGGTAAACACAGCATTTGGCTGTGGTTGTGTCACTAGTTAATGTTAGAGGTGGCTGAATAATTTTAGGAAAGAATTATATTTTTAAATTCTTGTTAGTAGATATTGTTAGATAACAATATAACATTACTGACATAGCACTTTTTTGTGTTACACTTCCTTTATTTTTTTTCTTGCTTTTTATCTAGCTTCTTGAAATTATGCATCCTCTAGTGATAGATTTTGCAGTGGAACACAACCAGTGCACATTGTTCTGTTATTTCATGCAAAATTTCATATCTAAATTGCATATTACCATTGTCCTGGCATTCTAATTGCATGGTCCACTAGACTGCAATRTCCTGCAGCAGGGAGCATTAGTCAGCATAGAAAAAACCCAAACATTCAGTTGCTTAATATAAAGTTAAGATTACAGTCACTAATGTGTATTAAACATGCTTTACTTCCAGTTGGATGAAAGGGGCATTTCTGTGGACTGTACAGTTTCTTTGAGGTTTGTATCACAGAGCATATGTCTTATCAGATAGATTTCCTGGGGACTAATCTAGGTTTAGAAATTAAAAAAAAAATTATAAATTAGCAGCACCATTTATTCTTTTGGTAGATCTAGGCCCTTCACATGTGAACACTACAGACAGGCACAGACTATTGCATCCTCTATGTCTTGGTCATGGCAAAGTAGAATATTCAATAGAATGCAGATTGCCCTGCATCTGCTGGTTCCCAAATTTCAATTTGGGATCTCTCTAACAAGGATGAATTTGCCCATAAATTTAATTTCTGGATCATTGCTTCTTCACAGGATTTAATGATGAGGCTCTGGTTGATTTCTGAGGAAGGCAAGTTGAAACAAGATTGATAGCTTATTCAGAGCAAATTTAAACTGGAAAAAATTATTCAGCTTGAGATGATACAAATCTATGCCCGAGTTTGCCAGCCATGTTTCTTTGTTGTAGACTTTGTCCTTTTACACTTTTCGGGTACTAAAAGAYAGAGAAATTGAATTCTACTTTGAATTACTGAATGGCAAAGAGGGACAACAACTTGCTCAAAACTATAATTTTCAGGCTGAAATCCTACAGGTCTGCAACAATAGATGCAAAAATGATGTAAAAAAATAACATGCACTAATTGTTGCAGTTGATTGGAAACACTTTGCCAACATCCCTCAATTTGCTAAAATCATGGACCTAGAAAGTGACTTGTGAGAAGTCCTTTTAGCTTATWTGTAAAGTAGAGTGTCCTGGATATATGAAATTGATATGAAACTGGAAATAAAATGGATGTTTTCACCTGCCTGTTCAGGAACACATATTTATACTGTTTCTGGACTTGTTTGTTCTGTGCTGGTGTCTATTAGTTTGACTCTGYTTCCTGGGGATTTCTGCACGGTGAGACACAAATTGTCTTTAATAACTTGCCTGATTGGTTGGGGGGCAGTCCTAAATGACAGGTTAATGGTTTTGGGATACCACAGACATACAAGATACTTTCTASCCCACTCTGCCAAATTTTCACATGCTAGCCATTTTTCTACACAACTGCCTACTTTCATCGTTATTCAGAAATAGCTAATTCAAGGCTATGTAGATACTCTCAGGAAAGGATGTAAAAGAAGCAAGAAGCATTGCAATTATGAGGAGAGGTACAGAGGAGCTATCTTCTGAATATGGCCTTCAAGAAGTGTTGGATAGGATATCTCCAGCTGGCATGAGTCCACAAACACAGAAAATATGACTTATTTTCATGGTATTACCACAGCTAAGACCTGTGTATGATTGGGCTCATGGTTGATGACAAAATGATACAGCAAATTTAAGTGGAGATGGTGTCCAGACCCAGTGCACGCMCACTTAGTGAGGTTCAAGAGAATGAATCACCAGCAAAAGTCTGATCCAGGCTAAATCAAGAAAAAATACCACACTCTTCTACAGTTACACTTATTGTATTTGCTATCCAGCAGTTTGAATTTTTATTTTACTCCTATTTTTTTTTTCCAAAGTTTCTCAGTCATTTCAAGCTATACAAGAGCTCTGGTTTGAAGAGGCGACCTTGGAAAATATAAACCAATGAATAAAAAAACTCACATCAGTCTAAACAAGCAAACATTCAGCCTCAATCATTCCCCAGTTTGGTTTACTATGAGGCCATGAAAATACTTGTACTGGCACAGGGACAGCCCAGTGATAGGGCCAGGCAGATGCTCTTGGCACTGTTAGCTCTTGTTGGTTTGAAGGGAACACAATTAAGGTCTTGGATTTAGGAGGCCATAGAAAGGACCACTCTGTGAAAATATTGCATTCACAAGGCCTTTCATTTTCAGAACAATTGCTGAAATTTTAGGATGCTCATAGGTCTCTCCACAGTCACATATGGTATGYGTGTTGCTAAGTCAGTAAGCCAGCTAAGTTCTTGCAAATTTTCCTTTTTGATAGAATTTGCARATACATAAGCATATGTATAAACATTCTTCTAAAAAAAAAAAAAAGAAAAAGGATGCAACAATATGCTGAAGGCTTTCATGTTTTGGAAGTTCTGGAACTGAAAAGATTTTTTTTTCTGAAGAAACTGATTTCCGTTGTCATCTGTTCTCATTATGATCTGTGTGAAATGAAAGATGCAATTAGCCAAGCACAGGGAAAATCAAATTGCCATAATCAGAAACYAATCCTGAATGCTGCAAATTTTCCAGACAGCAATCAAAAATGAACGTGAAAGGCAGAGACAAAAGAAGCTCCAGTGTTAAAAAGGAGAAGCAGTAAACTGATTCGGGTGAAGCTGTCAGTTATTGGCTATGATGATGCAAAATAGAAATGAATTCTTTTTACCTCTGATTTTTCTGATATTCTRCTTGTTACAGATTATGAGGAATAACAGTAAAATGAGCACCTTATATGGAGAAATGCACAGATTTTTGATTAGTATTAGTGAATCTTATTTGAGTTTTAAGGCTGTGTGAGCCAGAAATTTTAATTGAAATGAGAATGTGTGGCATGCACTGTTCACATCAAGAGGAATGTAAGCTTTCTTTTACTCAGTTGCATTTGTGATCAGTGCAAAGGAGGTGAGTTTCTGAAAGCAAGTTGCTGTTTTCAGTTAAGAAAGTTCATGATGAAAATAAGCTTTACTCAGGCAAATTATCAAGGCTGAAGTCTATCTTGAGGGAAAGTTTAGTCCAATATTAAAGAGGTCATAGCATAGCTTCCTAAATTTCAAAGAAAGCAAGAGACTKCCTAGTGGAAAAGAATTCCACCAAGATGCGTGTCATGTTCTTTGGTATAACCCCATTCTTGAATGTGGAAACCAACATCTCTCATGTTCAAATCAGCATTTTGGCATTCAAAGGATATTACCAAAAACACTTACATSTATCAACTAGGCATAGGACTTTGCCAGAGCATGGGTGAGAGAGCCAATGCCTCTTCTACCAGAGCGCTAGAAAATTCACCTTTTCCTGAAAGACATTAAGTTCTTGGGAACCTCTGTTYGAGTGAAAGCCCTCTGTAATCTTTYTTTCCCATCCCAACTCTATCTGTACTTGGAAGGGAAGGTCACACTGACAGTGGTGCAGCAGCTGAGGTGCACTCTGGATGTGGGAGACCAGGGATCAAATATGCAGAACACCATTCAGTTTGAAATTAAGTATTTAAAACAACTTGGCTGATGACTTCTGCAAGGATATAGCTTGCTTATTTAAGCCATGTGTACAGAACAGTGATATTCAAAAAAATACCTAATTTATTTCTTTGCCATTAGTTCTGTCTTTTTTTTTTTTTTAACTTCTCTTTGAGCACGTTCCCATCCCTGCTCCAGAAGAGTAGGATTGTTCACAGATTTTAKATACTGAGGGAAATATATTGATTATCATGTCTCACATTCTCCATAATACTTTAAGAAAAAAAAAATCTCCAAATATCTGTGATTGAAATGGAACATATTTAGAAAACCACATCCAATTTTAACTTTATTTTCAGTAAAACAAATCCTTCATGTCCTCTGGTAACTTTGTTAAACAGTCTCACTATTAAAATATCATGCTGAATTTACACAGCTTCAGCTGAACACCTTCTTTGAAGGTATTTTCTGGATGCGAGCCTTCTCAGTAATCATTCCTGGTTTTTTTTCTTGGAACTTTTGCATGTCAATGACACTAAATTTCTCATCAGTCATGTATATGAACGACTCATTCCTGCACCTTCTCAAATTTCTCAAGTTCCTGCTGGAATTGCAGATTCAAGACGTAAAACAAGTACTTCAATCAGAGCTGTGTCAGCCTCTAAACAGAGTTAGACTTGCTAGTTCCACTTAATATTTTCCTGCATATACTTGCAAGACTGTGTTAGCTCCCATTGCTGGCAAATTGTTGAGGCCTTAACAAGACAAATCCATGTTCTTGACAAAATCTAAATTATKAGTGCCTTCATATGCAACTTTATACTTAGCTTTTTTTTTTAAACGGACCATGAAAGAGTAATTCTGTCTTTTATAATATTTACGTCTCTATCTCACAGATCTTATCAGTAATGATTTGCAGTAATGATTTTTTCATTTGTTCTGAGCTGATGATAAAAATAAATCATCAGCTTAGGCAAGAGTCAATCCTCATTGTTCAGCCTAGAGAAGAGAAAATGGTGTGGAGACCTCATAGAACCTTCCAGTATCTGAAGGTGCCTACAAGGAAATCAGAGAGGGACCCTGCATTGGGGCTGTAGAGATAGGACAAGGGATAATGGGTAAAAATTGCAAGAGGGGAAATTTGAGTCAGATTTTAGGAATGATTTTTACTGTGAGGGTGGTGAGACATTGGAACAGGTCACCCTAGGGAATTGTGGGTCCCTCAATGTTCAGAGCCAGGCTGGATAAAGCCTTGAGCAATCTGGTCTAATAGGAGGTGCCCATGCCCATGACAGGGAGAGTGGGGACTGGATGATCTTTAAAGTCCATTCCAACCCTTATCATTATATGATTCTCATTGGCAAGCCCTAGGCATTGCATCTAGTTATGGATAATTCAAGTTAAAATTGCACAGTGAAAAACACTTGCTAAGTAAATAACAATGTAGGGGTTTTTAATTTTTATTTTTGAACTCTAAACACTGCATGGAAATAAAGCCTTATTTGCTGATAATTTTTGCTTTCAAACTTTGTGGAGGAAATTTACACCTTTAAATAAGTAATTTCCATCTGGCTTGCTGCTAAAAGGCCTCAGCGGGTCTTTTATTCTCCTATCAATAATCGTGAGAGACTCTTTTAAGAATATTAATAATCCTATCAATGAGAACTACTGACTGTGTATATAATAGCTATCTAATGAAGGTTTAGAGCCTCCTCTTTTCTGAATACTCAAACCAGAAAGGACCTGAGTTGTATCTTGCCAAGTAGCCAGATTTTAGGYAGCCAGCTCTCAGAGTGCTTTCACTCAGTTCTGATTTCTTCTGGTGTGTGAAACAGGAAGCTTGGAGCAGCTTTAAGTGCTAAAATACCCAGTAGGGAGAGGGTCAATGAAACCAYACAGTAGAAAACAGATGAAGATTGAATCTGAAATGTTCATTRTCTTCTAGATTTTGGTACTATTCAAAAACTTGAGTTAGGTACTTTGTGAAATTTGGAATGTCCTTAAGYTGGGACAGGATGGGGAAGGGATATCCTATTCCTCTTCAAAATATTTGCAACTCTACAAATTTCAATGGTTATAGGGAGGAAAAAGCATGAGGAAAGATGTGAACAGCTCATGTTAAGGTATGCATTAGCAAAAGGTGGTCAGTTCATGGCACAGAGCAGTGAGGTTGCAGGTGGGGACATTTGTGCATGTAGGCATATGTGTGGTCATCTCAGTGCTCTCCTCAGACATCTGGCTCTCTCCTGGTCTCAGACTAGTGGTGTTTCTGCATTYTGCTTAGACCAAATTCAAGAAATCTTTGATAACATCTTTAGCTGTTGCTCTTTAAAAACAAAAAAAGAACACTAACATAATCAGATTCAATGTATGGGTGCCACATAAACGTACTGCTTACATCTGATACGTGTGAAAACACMAAATCTGCAAGGGCTTTGCAAGCAACACAAAAGACATCTTGGTGATAAGCTTTCCTGATGGTTTGCATAGAGTCATGGAAAGGTTTGTGTTGGAAGGGACCTTAAAGATCATCTGTTTTCAACCTCTCTKCCATGGACAGGGAACCCCCCTCTTGACCTGGTTACCCTGAGCCAGAAACTGCATTTCAAGTGGAGCACAGCCCTGCACCAGCATTGCTCCTTCTGCACCTTTCTAATCTTGTTTGCTCTTTTCTTTTTTTCCCTGCACAATGGGGAAATTCCTTCACTTGTATTATCTGGAGTAAAGAAAAAGTCAATAGCTCAAATTACAAGTAATGGGAGCATTGATTTTGTTATATAATTCCTAAACTGAATTAGCAACTAAACAGAAATATCCCTGGCATTGCGGCACAGGTGAGTGTATAACTCACTGAGGTAGAAAATATGCTGATGGCATAAACCCCTGAAGTTCCTCAAAGGTCACATATCTCAGGATGGATTTTTTTTTTCTCTTGATTTTTTTTCTGTCACACAAGTCTGAGGACAGCCCGAGTTAGAAAGGATGCTTTGATAGTCAGAGGTGCTGAAGTCGTGTGGATACTGTTATCAAATCTCCATTTGAAGAACTTAATATATTTCATTTTATAACGTACCTCTTAGACAAGACAGCTTTTGTGACTTTTGTGGGTTTAACAAAAACAGAAGATGAATATTTCTACTCAATATTTGAGGCCAGAGAAATGTGAATATTGTGCAATGCCACTGACACTGCACAACGTCTTCCCTGGCTCGCTGCAGAGAGGGGCATTCATCTCACTGAATTTCACTATATAAAATTTAGTTTACTGATCTCAATAACTCCTTTGAACTCTACCTAAAATCAGTGTGAGAGACAAATTTACAAAGAGCAATTCCTCGGACATATCAGAGATTTGGTTTAGGATATGATAAATCATTATCTAAATGTTCATATTTGGCTTTGTTGACTGGGGAGGGACTGTAGGCAACTAAATCAAAGTCCTAGCTTTATTTGCAAAAGTTGTGTAAAAACCAACACAAATCAGGTTTTTATTCCCTCTCATGTAATTGTTACCACAATTTTAATCTTTTATTAATTCTGGTAAAATACTGGACAGTTTCTTCATGCCAAGTATAGTAAAACTCTATATTGTAAAAATTTTAAAGTTTATAATTCCTATAATCAGGTTTTGTTTTAATTAATGTTTTCTAACTTGCTTGAAAAAATAAAAATGAAGTAACAAAAAAGTAAAATAGAGAGGTATGGGTTTTCTTTACAAAGAGSAGTGGAAGGTTGCCAGCATYRTACATTCATCTAGGTACWCTCAAACYTAATTTCCATTTCCCCTTCAATTTKCCCAATGCTGAAGTAAAAYTTACTAGTTTGTAGTACTGGATTACAGCCAAATCATTTCTTAAGGACAAGTGCAGCATTTTCCATCCTTCAATACTCCCTGATAATAGCAGGATAAAGTAAGGTTTTGTTTTTCTTACCTTGGAACTTTCTGAGGTCTTTCATCTGGCTTTCACACCTTGCAGCTGTTCATCAATTTGGTTCAGCACTTCACTGTTAACCTTGCCTGTATATTACYTGTACAGGTCTGAAGAATATACCTCACCAATGCACTCTGAGACTAAACCCAGCAGAAGGAAATTCCTGCATGGCTTTATACTTCCCTGTGTTGAACAGCCATTGCAAAAGAGGCAAAGTGAAGGCAAGGTCAATGGAAAAGCTGTTTATCTCTAAAAATTAAGGATTTTTTTTKAAACATTCACGATGGTGGTCTCTAAGTTAAATACTGGTACTAAGACAAAATATCTAACTTTAAAACAACTTTATGAAAACATCAGCTTAATTCTCATTAAGATTCAGGCAAAAAAATTAGATTAGTAGTTATTTAAAAAAAAAGGAATAGAGGAGAAATCAGCAACTTTTATCACTGTAGAAATACATTGCATTATCAGATCTTGAATACTACACATAATCCTTTTTTTTTTTGTCTCAGAAAAAAAATCCAGAGAGGATCAAAAAGATGATTAAAAGCATAGACTGAGACTGGGAAGAAGTTGTCTGGAGGAGGCAGGGGTAATGATAGCATATAATAAAAGTCTCCAGATTTTATAGATCCTGAGTGTCATGCAGAAAATTAAGAAAGGCTTAGTAGATTCAGCTGATTCCAGCAGGTGATGGGTTCAAACCCAACAAAAGTAGACACTGCTCCATGTGGTGTATAGTCCAGGCACTAAGTCCTTCTCATGGGGCATATAGATGCTAAGTTTTACACGGGTTCTTTAAACATCTTGAAAATCCTAYGAAATTTATTGGATATAATGATACAGAAAGAAGGCTTTCTGGCTCAGGAAATCCCTGAGTTACAAATTGCTGGAGGCTGGGAAGAGGCTTTAGGTAAGCTACAGACTTGTTGTGTCCTGAGACTCCTGTGTTGTTGGGCACTATTGACAAAAAGTCAATACTTATATCCTATATCCAAGCATTTTCAATGATTTTCCCCCCAGGTACAAGCAACATGATCATTTATCACACACAGCTTTTTTATTTCTGTATCAGAAAAGTGTAATAAAAAATATTTATTGCTTTCCTTCTCCCCCTATTCCTCAGATTTCTTTAAATTTGTAACTTACATTTTCATTTTGCCCTAGTTTAGCTAAGTTACTGTTCCATTATTTTCTCTAGTAAAGATATCCACTTGACTTGAGACTTGGGTTATGCTTGGACCCCAATCATCCTTTCCCCACCCCACTTTGTATTTTTTTCTTTCTTCTGTGAAAAAAATGTTTCCTATCTGTGTTTTAATGGAGAGGAAATAAAGCAGTTCATGATGCATTTGGTCCGTTTTTGCAGCGGAACTTAAAAGTTATCTCTATTATTTTATAAATTAAAGATTATATGATTTGACATGAATGATTCTATCCTAAATATCTATTGTATCTTGAACTTGTTAGTTTTAATGCTACGTAAAAGAAAACTAATTTAAAACAAAAACCTACCAATTATCAACAATAGACTTCAGCTGCAGGGTCGGGTTTTTAAAAGTGAGATTATATTCAGATCTAATTAGTGAAATTGATATGAGCTCATATTACTAACTGTCTTCTCTTTAAAATTACTTTCCACATTAGACAATTAAGGATTTTCTTAAGTGTGATGGARTAAAGTGCTAAGTAATGGAAAGCATATCCACACTCTCTAATAAAGTGATGTGCCATGGATTTTTCAGGATGTTCTTAGTAGGGAAATAATTTGAGCTGCTAAGATATTACTTGGGAAAAATTAATGTAAGGTATTTCTGATGGAAAGTGGAAAAGCACCTAGAATTTTAATTTAAAAAAAAATGGTTTTGGGCTCACAATTCCAAGAATATTAAAATAATTCCCTAGTTTATTTTTTGTTTTATAATACACTTTTATGGAAATCGATGTTCATGATGATAGCAACATGGGATAATTCAGTTTGGGAGGGACCTTCTGGAGGTCTCTATTCCAACCTTCTTCTGAAAGCATGCTGAGCTATGTGGTCAGATTAGGTTCTTCAGGTATTTATCCAGTCAGGTCTTGAAGGTAAGAGAGTTGAGTGACACAGATACAAACCATTCACATCTGGTGAGTTCACTGCCAAAGGCAGCCCCTGCACAATTTTGTTTACAAATTCTTTCTCCAGTGAGCTAAGATTTCTTTATCTTTAATTGAAAAATAAGTACCAGTGCAGAAAGTAACTCATCTCACCTCAGACGCATATCTGGTAACACTTCCTGCCTCACCTTGCCTTGCTTTCCCCCTGTGATATCAAAYTAATTTGATTGGTGTGCCAGGAAAKAATYAACTCTGGAGAAGCCACCTCCTCAGAACAGRTCACTTAATATCCATGAGCAGGTTTTCATCAAGCAGTGGCCCATTGTTATCAAGAGGAATAAAAGCCCAGGGAAAAAGTACACACAGTTTCTGGGCAGGTCTCTGTTAAACTGAAAGTACATCTTGCAAACTTTAGCATCCAATGACAACCTTGTGATCTAAAGGCAGTTCTGAGGGTTGATTTTCCCAATGTAACCTTTTTCATTGTAGTAGACCAAAAGAAAAAYTATGTTGCTATCTATTTCAGGTTTAATTTTGATTAATTTCTTTTACAGTCTATTTCTTTCTGCAAAATGTCATCACATCAACAGAATAAGGGATGAAAAAAGTTTACAAATGAGCAAATTATGCAAAGATAAAATTCACTCTTTGTCTAACTGATTAACAAATGTCATGAATTCATAGTTTTGTTGTTACTAGCTTATAAAAAAGAAATCACATGTCTTTCAATATTCAAAAACATAYCATAAAAACCAAATTAAATGCATACAGCACATTCCCCAAAGGGAAATTCTTCAACAGAATATCATCAAAAATTTGAAACAACAGATGGAACAGCAGGATAACATTAACAACACCATCAGTATAAACAATATATTTTCCTGACATGCTGAAAATATGAAAGTTGTTATAGGTTTATAGTAAAGGTGGAAAAAAAAAGAAAGACAAATAGTGTCATGTCCTTACATCAAAATATTCAGAGCATAARGGGGTCTGAATGCTCTAACAATCAAAGTTCAAAAGTTCTGCTAATCCATTTATTTTTTACAATATCACAGCACTCAAAACTGTTCCTGAAACATGGAAATTGAATGCGTTATTTATTTCCCAGTCCTTTTGAGTAACCTCGTCATTCATCCCTTACACACTTTTCACACAATGCAGGATTGTGTGGGATTGCCATGGGGGTTTTTATTTGGAAAGTGAAAGTATAATGAATTGTAGAAAGACTTTAAACAAACTCATAGAGCAGAAATTCTGAAAAAGAAAAAAGGAGCCTGAGTTTCATTTTCAGGTCAAGAAATTCCTAAGCTGTTGTTTGCTAGGAGCTGAAAAGTAAATACTGAGGGGAAGAAAATGTTCCATGCTCTTGTTCTATACAGTCTCTTTAGACATCCCTAAGCTACTGAGGTACAGGGATCTCAGTTGGATGTTATCTTCAGTGATGCTCTCTATTATTTAATTCAGCAAGACAAAGTGCTGAGTCCTGCCTTTGGGTCACAACAGCCCCTTGCAGCACTACAGACTGGGACAGAGGGGCTGGAAAGCTSCCCAGCAGAAAAGGACCTGGARCTGTTGGTCAACAGCTGGCTCAATTGTTTAGGCTACAAAACAGGGCTGTTGAATGCAAACTGTGGAAATTTGTCTTGGTCTGTATTAACCCTGATCTGTTTCCAAGCATTRCTTGAGGAGAAATAGGCAGCCCTGGCCGGAGTGACACTGAGGCCAATCCAAAAACGTGGTGGTGCTGGCAGCCAGCTCCAGTGACTGCACCCACACACTGGGACCAGTGAGTGTGACTCCAGACAGCTTTGTAGGCATCTGCACAGCTGCCACATTTGGTGGGGAATGAAGTGTACAGACTTGTCCAAAGGCAGTACACTAAGAGCAGTTACAAAACAAAAATTGGTTTGAAAAACACAGCTTGCACATTGACCTTTTCATATGCCCTACAGGTAGGAATGATCACATGCCAAACTTTTCATTTTCTCCTATTTTTTTTTTTTTTTTTTTTTTTTTTTTTTTTTTTTTTTTTTTTTTGTGACTATCAATTATTATAAAGACAGAAGAAGATGAGCTAGATAATTGAGT
>NW_026624242.1:63298-82470 GCF_030028575.1 Malurus melanocephalus
TTTTTTTTTTTTTTTTTTTTTATGGAGAGCTGCAGTTAAGCAGTTTGTGACTATCAATTATAATAAAGACAGAAGAAGATGAGCTAGATAATTGAGTATGCATTATTACAGGGATTGAACTATACTGCGGTTGCTACAGTGGGCTGATTCTGTAGGTTAAATTGCTTGATAGCACTTTACAACTGATGATTAATGAGAGTAGCCTTTTACAAGATTTCATTTGTGGAAGCATTAGAGGCTGTTGTATGTTAGTGATACTCCAAGTTGTTCCTGCAATGCAGTGACTGAGAATTCTTACAGGAAACATCTCAATAATTTCCTTTGTTCAGTGCAGAGTAATTGTTCTGTGAGTGGTTCCAAATAATCTTCAATCCTTAATTTKCCATTTTCATCTCAGACAAATAGATTAAAGGCTATAATTTATTTAMCCACATGTGTTTTTATGCACTTAACATCTTTTTTCATAATTTAACAAGCAGTTTATGTTTTCTGGTTTGCATCTTACCTGCAAGGTAAGCAAAGGGGCAGGGGAACTGTGATGGTTCATCCTTGTGCATTGGCAAGGCAGCTGTGGGTGGGCAGATTGGCTGCTAGGCAGCCCCACCAAAGAAAAGGTAAAGAACTCCCAGCTCACATAGAAGCTGCTCCTAAAGGTCAAAAGAAGCAGGGCATGATTGACATTGAAGCATCCTCATGATGCTCAGGCTTAGGAATAAATCATCAACATTGATCTCACACACATTTTTCAAATGCAGTCACCTTAGGAAGGTTACAGTGCAAAGATTCAAATTGTCATGTTTTGTCAAGATTATTGGAATTTTAAAAACAAGAAAGACAAATACCCTTCTTAATGTACATGACTGACTAAATTTCAATGGTATTCAGAATGCAGGATTGTATAAAACATTGAAGAACCCAAAAGGACTACAAACTCTATAACTGACAGTAAACTGCATTAAAAGAAATTAAAGGCAGGTGCAATAAACATACTACATGGGAATAAGGAAAAGGAGCAAAAAATAAATAGATTCTGTACAATCTGGATTTACTCCTGGACCAAACATTTGATTCACTCACACCAAAGAGCAGTCTTCATTAAGACAACAGGTTTTGAGGGATGTACAGTTTCAAGGAAGATCACAGTTGAGCTGTGAGGTTTTTTGTTAATTTTAAAAAAATTTTGTTTGATCATCTGCATTTTCCCCTCCTGACTGGTCCATCTTGTTGGACAGGATCTCACAATTATTGAACGGTATGGTAGAAAATCAGGAGGAGCAAACTGTGGCTATTTCTTATTCACTAGAAAAGTCATGGTTATCTTGGCACCTGCATGATTCCATACTTACCCTTCATATGTGATTAAATRCAGTCTGTTTGCAGACCCAGAAGCATTCCCCACTGCAGTGAGCAGAACCAGCTGCCATGGCAGGTACAAAGCTGTACAGGTAGATGTTGTAACACAGTGCTCAGCATGAGTCTGTGCTGCAGCACTGTGGATGTACCTCGTGTATCTGAACTGGTTTTACCCTGGTGTATGCTASTAGTTGAAGAAAAAATGAAGAGATGTGTGCTTTAAGATAGCTTAAAAACCTGAGTAGATGCTCAGGGTCCCCTGTCACCCTCAGTTAGAGGGTTAGAGTATATCTTCTACCATAACCACAATCTTCTGTATATAATGCTATCTAAGGTATTTCTCCCAAAAGTTATTATTTTTGGGTATGTGTGGGAAGAGAAGTTGTCAAAAATTATATGTCTAAACACTGAATCCAGCAAAGGTGCTACTCTAATGCAACTGGCAATTTTTGGAATAGTCATCATAACATATTTGTTGTTGGCAGCTGCAAAGTACTTGCCAAACCTAACTCTGTAAGTTTGCTAATACTCCCCAGGCTGTTTCCAAAGAGCTGACTTTACATTTTCCCTAATATCCAGTTGTATAGCCYTAAAGGGTGTTTGCTGAGCAGTAGCAAAAATCTAAAGCACATTCACGCTCTGCATAATAAATCTTCCTATTCACTGCAGAATAATATTCTGGTTGTGCATCTCAGTGTTTTGTAGAAGAGGAAGCAATGAACTGAAAGCCTGGTAATCAACAAGGAACTGAACCTTATAGTTCTGCATTCATCTGCTGCCAGTGGCACGGTGATTATGATTCGAATGGGATATTTCTGCTGCAGGAACAACCACAGCCTCAACTCTAGACTGGGATCTTTTACAACTGCATATTAAACCAATATAGACATATATATATATATATATATATATATATATATGTGTATATGTATGTATTCTTTTTCCTGAAAGAAGTACAAAGTTCTCAGCTACTAAATATAGAATATCTTATTGACCAGAGCTACATATCATGTGGCTTGGTCAGTTTTGGTAAAAAATGGGTGTTAAAGTCACAAATTAGTGACCTCCTTTAATAACTGTCTCCACTGCTCTTCCTCTTTGGCAGTGCTGCCTCCTCTCTCCCCGTGAACCATACAGCCTGTGCAAAGCTGTGAGGACAGCTCCTCTTTCCATCCCGAAATCCCCATCACTGATCCTGCAGCAAACCTACAGACTCTTATCTTCAGTCAAGTATTTTTGGCAATACAACTCTGATCTGACCTTGAGCAAAGCCAGGTAGCTCATCTATATGATGAGGACCTTTCAGTGTTCTYAGGTGTTTGAAATGCAGCAGCTGTGTTAGACAAAGAGAGACAAATGCTGTTTCTGAAATCCGAAGGAACTGGAGGCTGCTGAATGTTGCCATTGAGTCCCATGTGGCTAAGATCACACTCTGTGACGATCATTTATTGTTCAACATCAATAATGTGCTTTGCTCTGTAAGGTAAAAAAGCTTTTGGAAATCTGCAGACTTTGTTGATCTCAGTGGATATTGGTTTCTGACAGTGAGGACTGGATACACCCTGGGGAGAGAGGTTCAGATAAAAAAACAGTGGTAGTACTTTCAGTTTGAATACAAAATACCAGGATTTTAAATGAAGAATAAAAGGTTTAGAAAGAAGACAAGGATGATACAATCAGTACAGTAAGCCACCAAAAAAAAAAAAAACCAAACAAAAACAGCCATTGTCTGAGGCTGAAGGACATCACAGGTGTAGTAACTGAGGAGATGGTTCTTAGTACAAAAGCCTATCATTGTCATTAAGAGAAAAACTACCATTATTAATGACTTCAAATGAAGGAACACAAAACAAATATGGAGTTCCAGATCTTCTACTCTATTATTCATAGCTAATTGGAAAAATGCATAATTTTTAGCTTCTTATGCCTCACAAACACAGATTTGTACATTTTGTAAATAAGAAATGATACCTGAACAATATTTATTCTCGCCTAGCCAAGTCTCAATGACAGAAAGGCAAAAATGCAATATGTGAGAAGCTATAAAGACAGATGATTATTCTAGGAAAATATGATGCAAGTATTAAGCACAAATGTTTCTACTAGATGATTTTTACAACAACTTGCACCATATGCAGTAACAATCTAAAGTATGAACACTTCTTTAGAAATTCTATTTGAAATATAATTGAAGTGGCTGCATTTTCAGCTTTGAACTCATCTCACTGTACTTTTTCAGCAGTCGGATTTTTAATGAAAGTTTGTTTCTTTAATTGAGCTTTGGTTTACATTGATTTTCCCAGCTTCTGTATTATTACCATATTGCTGTTTTCTTAATGTACTAAGTATTGTACTGTTAYAAAACATTATGCAAATATAAAGACATACATAATTATTACTATAAACCCACTTTCCTCCAGATGATTCAAGGAAAACTACTGGCTTTTTGTTTGTTTATATTTTTTGTTTTTGTTTTGCTTTGTTTTTGAAGAACAACCATTTAACATTTAAAACTGATCTACAGTAAAATGAGAATCCGTATTATCATCAATGTTGGATAAATCTGTGCAAGAACTCTGTTCCACTGAAAATATTTAAAAATTTTAAGTATAAAAATAAATTATATGCTTTTTATATCTATTAATCTAGTCAGTGAGGGGCAGTGAAGCTGATTTTTCAGTAAGCCTTGTTTTGTTCTGCATGTTTAAAGCTCTGCTATCCTGCTCATCGCATTGTCATTCATACTCTTGCAAAGTGGACACAACTGGAAGAGCCTCACATCTGAATTGAAGTCACAGGACATTTTCACATGTGCAAATGAGGTTTGAAGCAGTGAGCATTACCATAAAAAATTGTGCAATGTGAATTCCTGTTGGGATAACTCTAATCAGGTAGATGTGCAAAAGAAGATGAAACTTTTTTAATGCCTACTGCTCAATTCTGTGCAGAAGAAGGATCTAACGGGCTTAGGGAGTCCTTGCCACAGGATTTGAATGTGCAGATGACCTGTATGTGAGAGAAGTGAAGGCTGAAAATACAGCTCTAGGTTGTTTGTTGTGTGTGACCAGGTTTGCTCTGAAGATGGGCTCTGCCTTCCAAGTACAACATGAAAAGTTTTAGCATTGTGTCAGTAACTTTGCAGAGCCAGAACAGGACTCAGGACCCTGCTGTTTTAGATAGAAGCTGAAAACAAATGGACTGCCCTCATCAGAGACTCAGCAATCTGAGTGGTGTAGGAAACCATCTCTAAGACAAATTATACCAATAATGTTCACATGGTGAACAGCATGAGAAGTGGTGGTGACCTTGCAAATAATTTAGTGGGGTTTGGAGTGTTCACAAAAAAAATTAGAAGTAGCAGCAACAGTCGTGTGGAAGGCAATGGCTCTCTTTTCAACTTTCCTGCTATCCCACTTCAATTTAAAATGCAGGTCTCCATGGAAAYACGTATTTCCATACTGGGGGTAAACAACTTAACATTCCCAACACCAACTGGTTCAAATTATTAACCATTTAAATAAGGGAGATGTACTACACTTTGCATTTCCTAAGTTTTCAAAGGAT
The DNA here is from genome assembly GCF_030028575.1 of Malurus melanocephalus. Classification (NCBI taxonomy): domain Eukaryota; kingdom Metazoa; phylum Chordata; class Aves; order Passeriformes; family Maluridae; genus Malurus; species Malurus melanocephalus. The sequence goes on from NW_026624242.1 coordinate 68,216, forward strand.
CAACCAGACCCAAGGTAAGAGAACAGTTGCTGCACAGAACAGAATAAACAGAAAACAGATTGAAGGAATGTTGTTGACTATAGTAGCCTTGAAATACAACCTTGTCTCAACAACAGAGTTTTATAACACCCTTGATCCAGGAAAGGTCTTGATGTGTGTATTTATAGATTTGAGTACAAAAGGCTCTGAATCTTGACCAGAACTTTGCATGTCAGTACGAAAACAAGAATTTGTTTTCATAATGCAATGTTACTGCATTTTCATACTGCAATGTTAGTACAAAAAACACTGCAAAACTTTGTCTTGCAAAAAGCAGATATTGGCTGCTGAAACTGAAGAGAAAAAACATTTTGAGATAAAAATGTACTGACAAATTTATACAGAAGTTCTTACAGTTTTGTGAGATTTAACCTTATTGTTAGGTATTGCTCAGGTACTGAAACWCACCCCTTCATCTCTCTTCCTCTSAAAAATCTKGAATAAACATTTTATTTCTTTTTTCCAATAGCCAAAATGTCAGAACCCTTGTTTGTACAAACCTTCTAGTGCCTGAGGAGATTTTAAGCCATATTATAACTCTATATTATAGTTTAGGACAACCGTAAGTTTTATGTGAATTTACGAAATGGATGTTCTCCCAGGGGCAATGTTTTAAGTGTCATAAATCAGAAAATGCTCCCTAGAGTCAAGCTCTGCTTTGCATTCTTTGCCCCARGCAGAGGTTTTAGTATCAGACTTTCTCATTTGCTGTTACTAACATATTTTGTAAACTGCCAAAACCAACACTCTAGAGGAATTCTGTGTGCAGAAAGCAACCTTCTTGCACAACTTTGGTGTATCTTCTATGTCATGACTTGACATAGAAATGTCAGTTTAAATGTCCATTCAAAGTTAAGGTTGCTGCCTCTGAGTGATGAAATCACTCAACCAAAACTTGCCGGAAGGTGGGAAGACACATTGGTGAAGTTTTGCCATGCAATTTCTCTGTTTTCTGTGTCTTTTAAAGCATCTTTGGCCATATTCAGAGACATAGTGTTCAGTTTGATGAACCTCATTTTTTAATGAATTTTTAAAATCTTGTGTCACACAGGATTGTTTGTGTTTAGATAAACAGTATTCAAAACTATTTGAAAATTTGCCTCATATTTGGGTAACRGCATCAATCAATATCCTTTAAATTTGCTTTAAGTCAATTCTTTTTGAGGAAAAMGGTATGGCTACCAAATCTGTACCTGAATGGAACTGTTAAAGATGTAAATCTCACTGCTCTATCATCTTGGCAGTAGAAACTCTTATTAGTTTCTGATGGGGTGGGCTGGATACACAGAAATCTCTCTGTGACTGTGCACGTGCAAATTATGTATATTCGGTGTATCCACTGTATCTGGGACATGTTAAATTCACTGCATTTAATGTTGTGTTGATTTAGACATTTAGAGTAACATCCTGCTTCCTGGCCCTATCCTGCAAAATGATCACCTGAGATATTGTTGTTTGACATCTACAATAAGCTTTCCACTGCAAAAGGATAGTTATTAATCTGCATGAATGATGAAGCTGGCATGAAAGTGAGGAAGTATTTATAGGCTGGCCACTAGTTTGCATTGTGGAATGAGGGACGTGGGGAAGATGTTTGTACTTCAAGCTTATTCTGGTTTATTCTTTAGTTATCAGAAGAATGAAGTTAATRCAAACCAAGATGATTAGATGCTTTTGATTAATTTCACCTAACTTTATCTTCCTCACAGTTAAGCACCTGACGTAAGCTGTCATTCCAGATAGAGAAAAATGTACTCTTTCATAAGAGAAAGGTATTTAGCAGCTAAAATGAACAACACTGGGGTTTCTATTTCTGTCCATTGGGTAGAGGAAAAGACTAAACCCTGCAGATTATATACATTCATTTCAGACACTAATGTTGAGTTAAATTAATTTATTCTAAGTGGAAAATAGTTTTGGTTAGCAGATTCACAGGAGGCTCATACTTTACACAATTATATATTCTGCACAGCAAGAATATGAACTATAAAGACAAATAAAATCCTATTCAGAATAGAACTTTCTGCCCRCAATGTTTTGACATGAATTGACTCTGTCAAAATACAAAAGGAATAGTTTCTGTTTGAAAATTTGCTCTGACATTTCACTGGGATTTTGCAACTGAACTCTGACAGTTTGCATTCTGTAATGCAATTACAGATATTACTGGAGTTATAGTAATAGTACTTGAGCTAATTAGGAAATTTTCCCATTAGCATTTTTGTAAAAATGATTATTCATTGATTTTATTGGCATTTTTCTCTGATGACTCTGTAATATGAGAAAGCATTTTTAAAAGCATTGAAGCATTTTTCCAACAGCACTGAAWAAATGAAAGCCATTTTTGTGGAGTGTTTTTTATTTTTACCTGATTATTTATAGTTAAATTTTATGAGCACCATGAGTAAATATGAATACAGCACTTTTTGAATTATTCCATATGAAGGCTAAATCACACCTGGCAGTGACAGTCTCCTTTTGCCACGGGACATATAAAGGTTTGGTAAACTGTAATGGATCATTGTGTGTTGCACAAAGCGCACTTTTGCTGCAGTATTTCCATTTCTTCTGTAGTTACAGCAAATCCCAAAGGACAAGGCTGGCTGATACTCCATTAACATATTCCATGCCAAAATGTGCAGATGKGCTTTGAGGAAGGGAGCCAGCTGCCTGAAGTCCTGTGGCTCTTGAATGACAGCATTTTGCTGCAGCGAGGAAGCAGAGTGGAAAGCATTCAGGCTGCTCAGGAAAGAGATGCACAGCATCTCTGATGCTCATTGGCCTTYCTCTGGGTGACTGTGTGAAAACTGACTGAGTGAAATTGCTAACCTTAGCTGAAAAAAAAGCCAGTCCAAGCTTCCATTGTTTGTACAACTATGACAACTTTTGGTAAAGAAGAATAGCTCTGACTTCAGTACATTGGTCCTGAATTAAATATATGAACTGGTTCCTAGCAGATAGAGGGAATAAATACAGTGGCTGATTATTGACAATTCTTGCTCCTCTTGTTTTTCAGTAACCCAGGAGCTGTTTTTCCTTCAAGTTTGTTTTTCCTGGAGCAATAGTGAATGCAATATAAACACTTCATTTAATGATTTCAATATACTCTGTAGTTTATTATTACCTGATTTCATTTTTGTAATAACAAATAAAACATATATGCACCATAAACTGCTGATGACAAGTTTGTGACAGAATACATTAATTTATTCTGTCAGTTTTCTCATTGTCTCTGTTTGTCTTTCACTGTCACACTGTGGTGTGGGTAAGAGAGAAAAAAATCTTCACCTGGGTCCTTCAAACAGATCAGATATTCTCTTTGCTTGGAAAACTTGTTATAAAACTACAGTCACTTTTTTTTCCCATTTTTTTCTTTTTCAGTGGRGAGAAACCTCATACTTCACTGATTTAATGATATAGTCCCTTGTCCCCACAATGTGCTCAAAAATATTTTGGCATAAAAAGATGCACTTTATCAAGGGAGACCACCTTTAAGAGAGTCCTTATCCAGCCCCTAGTAAAACCAAGCAACCACACTATTGGTTCAAGGTGTCTTTTCAGATATGGCAAATAAATCATTTTAAATAAGCAAAATAACACAAAGTCCACTTTCACTATAGTAAGGTCTCTTAGGAATCAATGATGTTTCCACTTGAGCTTATGACTTCATGTTTCCCTAATTGAACTGGAAAGAGCTGCTGTGGATGAAAATCTGACAGAAACATCTTCACTTCTGTTTACTGCATGGGATACAATTTCCAGCACACAGATTGGCACAAGTCCAGCACTTGGATGGAATCGCACCAAACAGCCTAAGCTGAGAATTCAGAGCCCTTTTATTTGCCATTGCCTTGTGTGTACATAACGTGCTTTTCTTGGAAAACTCAAAGTATGCTATTTACCAGTGAAGTGGCAGCTAAGACTAACATTTTCTGCAGTCTAAACATGGATAAAAACCATTTGCAGTGCTTGGTAGCTGTGCTTTTTATCTGGAATTTTTTAATGTTTAGTTATACTTAAAAAAATCTTGAAATTTAGCCCATTTAAGTTACAATTTAGCTGCAACATTACAGTTTCAGAGCAAAAGCCAAGTTTTAGCTCAAAAAGGAAACAAAATCTCATATATTACAAAAAAAAAAAAAAAAAAAAAAAAAAAAAAAAAAAAAAAAAAAAAAAAACCAAAAACCTAACAAATCTAAACAAAACAAAAAAGACCAAACCAACAAATGTTTTCCTTCCATCATGGAAATAAAAAGTGAATTAAGAGTCTCTGACAACTTGTATATCTGCTTTTGAGCTGATGTAGTTTTAAATGGCTGAGTTATTGACCTCTGAAAAATGGATTTTGTAATGGAAATACTGACAGACTATAAACTATAGCTATGCTACTGGGAATGGGGGAGAAGGGGTAAGGAGACTACTATAGTTAYCAGAACATAAATATTGTTATACTATTACTTTGACAGATCAAACCCAAGAAATMAAAGTGTTATTTCAAAATCCTAAAGCTACAACCTATCTGGTGGAAACCGCATGAGGGGTCTTTATACTTCCCTTCTTCTTTTTCTTGTCACATGCTTCTTTCTTCTCTTAAATGCTTAAGTGGAGTATGCAAAGCTGCAAATTTCTAAAGCAACTGAAGTCCTTAGGAAGTTATATTTGTCCCTCTGTGAATTARATGTCACTGAATACAGAGAAGAGTGCAAAAAGGCAAATGTGCATCTCCTAGGAAGGAAAAAATCTAATAGGAAGGAGTCATCAAAAGAACTGATTGAAAGATGAGAAGAAAAGGGAAAGGAGAAATCTTGTGCAGAAAACAATGCAGTGATTGGGAAGTTCATATCAGTGCAGTGATGGAGGTGAATCACAGGGATTTGGTCTCATTAACAGAGAACAAAACAGAGTTGAAACTGAACTATTTCCTACATGCTCTGTGTATGAACAAGAGCACTAAAAGGGACAGAACCTTTCTACCACAAGGAAAATCTGGCTTCCTAACCCTGAGGACAATATTGCTTTCTCCTTGAAATCCATAATCCAAATTTACACAATTGGAAAAAAAGGCTTCTATGCTTTGTGAATGCTAAGACTGAAAATATTATGCAACCACAACATAATATATTTTATTAAAGGACATTCTTTAAAATTAGTCATGAAAACATAGTGCAAAGTGATGAATAGTTTTTAGATTGACAAATAATTTTTCAGAATGAAAAGATACTTTGCCTAAAATTGTTCATTATTTACTGAAGGAGCTTGATCCCAGAATTGTGAGTAACTGCAAAAAGTCCAAGCTCTGACTTGTAAAACACATTATTTGACTTGTAATTGATTACTTTTATGCTGACTAAGTCTGTTCTTAAGTAAAAAATAATATAGTTATTTATTCCCTGGATTTCCTATGCAGTCAAAAACCTGCAGAGTTTCTGAGTGTGTCAACTTAGAACAGAAAACATCTCAACAGTCATATGGAYGTCTCCATAAGTGCTAATGTCCAAWGACCACTAYAAAGTYAGGACRCATTGTCTTAGGTGGGATGGCAAARCAAAGAACCCAAAGRGAATTTGGGTTRGATGAAAAGAAAGAGYCTTGTGTTAGGTTCCTCTTCTTTGSCAAATTTTCTGCAGAACACTCAAGTCAATAAGCATCTAACACAAATGAGTGCGTTGTCAATGTCTGCACTTTCCAAAATGTCTTTTTAGTGAATGGATTTTGGTTTTCTTTTGTAAAGCCAAACATTTTATCTCATATGACATAATGCCGAAGTTGAAATAGTAGTAATAAACCTTGGAAAGTGAGCACTACATTAAGCTTGACAACATGAATGAATTTCACAGACTTTTCTGAGAGATATAAAATATGCTATTTCTTAATACAGGTTGCTCACTCGGGGGTATGATGTGTAGTTGGAAAGTCAATGAATCACAAATGTAATTTAAATGGGCAAACACCTTACATTTTAAAAGAAAAATAGTTTCTCTAGATTCTTAAAGAATGAATGTTTATATATTAGCCAAAGTATCAGAAATGAAAATGAACTCCTTATCTGTGTTCAATACAGCAGTGCCAAGTAACAAAACYCAAAATGCTGGAAATCTGAATTCTTCAAATGAAAACAGATATTAAACCCCACATTTGCCTCATAAACATGCATCTGCAGTTTTGGATTAGTTCTAGTAGAAAGGCCCCTGGAGTGCTGGTGGTCAGCAGCTCCATGTGGGTGAGAAGGGGCTGCTGCAGCCAGGAAAGCCAACGGGACGTGGGGCTGCAACGAGAGGGACATCACCAAGAGAAAGGAAGAAGTCATTATCCCACTCTGCTCAGGGCTTATCAGACCACACCTGGAAAACTGTGTTCAGGTATGGTCCCCACTGCACAAAAAGAGATGTGGACAGGCAGGAGAGTGCCCAGAGATGTTCAAAGGAGAGGGAGCCTGACGCAGAAGAAAAGGCTGAGAGAACTGCATTAGTTCAGCCTTGAGAAAAGAAGGCTTAGGGGAAAAATCATCACCACGTTCCAGTGTTTAAAAGGTGTCTACAAAAAGGATGGAGACTTCCTTTTTACAAGAAGTCACATGTAAAAGACAAGGACTAATGGGTACAAGTTACTTCTGGGGAGATTCCAACTGGTCATAAGAAGAATTTTTTTTAAAATGAGAACAATTAATCAATGGAATAAACTCCCCAGGAAAGTGGTGGGTTCCCCAACATTGGACATTGTTAATATTCAACTTGACAGGGTGCTGGGCCATCTTGACTTGACCATSCTTTTTCCAAGAAATGTTGTACCACATGATCCTTGAGGGTCCTTCTGACATGGTATCCTATAATTCTAGTGTTTTACCTAACAATATTTTGACATTGAGAGCTGTTGCAAACAAAACTACTCAACCTGACAGCTCTTCCCAGCATCCACAAAGCTTCTCAGCAGAAAGTGAAAATACATACAAGTTTTGCTGCTGGAAATCTACAAAACTGTGAGCAAATCTAGCCAATCAATGGTTTTATTCCTCTGTATTTTTTTTTTGATTTTTTAAAAACTTCAAAAAGAGCCCATGTCTTACATAGCTTCCAAAGAAAGTATAGTAACACTGGAAGTAAAGGAATTTCAGGTAATTCATCACAAACCTCATTGTCTTACTCTGCCCATCTCCAAAATAATTATTTGCTGTATTATTACTGTTCTCTCTAGTGTCTTCAAAACCTTCCTCAGTGGAAATGTCTGGTGAAAAAGTAGATTTTATGACATGCCATGAAAAKAATTTCATTCACAGTACTTGATTTCACAGATTGAAGCAAATTCTAAGGTAGTGGCATTCCTGTGAGAAAACTTCTGCCATGCACATCAGAGCTGTTGCATGAGTTCCTTTACTGACACAGTTCTATACGTCTCAATTTATCAAATATCCAGCAGGAAGTTTTCATGGAAAAGCACAGTTTTATCCATATAACAGATAAAGGATTGCCTTGTCACTAAATKCATTATTCTCTGAGCTTACTCACTGACTCCTAATCATCATCCCACCTAGGATGTGGTTATGAGYCACTTGGCTTTGATATCCTCTGTAAAAAAGCATTTTCAACCCTTAAGAGTGTGARAAAATATGAAAATTTTGAAGACACRTTGAATGATGAGAAGTAATTTCCTWATGGTGGTGACTGTGTCTGAACTTGGGAAATAGATTTTATTCTACTTTTGAAATGAAACTGGTATAAATTTGTATTTTCACCTAGTACTATTTTCAACATATAATAGACMAGTTCTAGTTATCAAAATGGTACCTCTTCATGTAGATTTCTTTTAAGATGAAGCAGAACTAATCAATTGAGTATAATAACAACAGAGACAGATTTATCAGTTCACTTAACTCAGCTTGCAAGGACCTGTGGTTAGGACAGAAAAGTTTAAAAAGCAAAGAAGTGCATTACGTCTCTGTTTTGAACTAGATTAGAGATGAAAATGCTTCTGCCAATATACTGACCTGTGAAGCGAGGCATCCAATTCATTATGTGCATATTGAGATCTTGATTCATTATAACGAAATAACAAGGGTTTGCTGACTCCTACTGGAGTCAGCTGCAAGGGTAATTCCTCTGGAGAACTCCTTGGGCCATGCAACTTTCTGTATTGTCTGAAACATTATTTCCCTTTTATGAAACTCATGAGAATCTTTTCATTGTCATTTGTGAGAGTCAAATCAGCTCCCTAAATCAGGGAAAAGACAGTGCAATAGCCTGCTTCGAGCCTCAAAGTGAATTCTACACATGTAAAGCCAGCACATCTTTGCATTGTCACTCTCAAACTCTCTCCAAAATTACAACTTCGGCAGGATAAATCTGAATGTGGCTGCTTCAAGACTCATGATTCATGCATGGGTGGAGTGGTATCAAGAGTTAAATCTCTTGTTAACTGGAGTAGTGCTAGAGTGTGCTTCCTTCACCTTTCTGTGACTAGGCGTGGCATTTTCAGACTATAAATTGCCAGATTGTCCTGGGTCCCAAGACAGGATGATGCTCATAAATTGCTGTTAGGAATGGTCTTCAGTCCGAGACAGTTCCAAAATTGTACCTGGCTGTCATTTTAGAGACTGTCCACATCAAAATGCTGCAAGAACTGCTCTGTCAGCATAAAAATGAAGTGCTCAAATTTCTGCTCTTGCACCTCTGCCCATTCACTCTTTAATTTATTAAGAGAGATGCACTCAAAGAGCCTTAGGACCTGTCTGTATGGCCAGCTATATGAAAAATCTCTGCCTCCATTTTAGGGTGTGAAAGCGCCTTTGGAGAGCAGGATATAGTGTTGGAGTGACACTGTGGCACTGCCCACAGCAGCGTGGATGCAGCACTGAACCAATGCAGCCACACTGCTCCCCACCTTGGTCACTTGTGCCTCGTGTGGAGCTCAGACAAAGCAAGTCTGGGATCACTCATCTCTGCTCACACTGGGTGCATCCCTAAAGGCAGGAGAATGCTGTGCAAAATGTCTGTGATATTATTTGGAGTAAGGATGTTTACACCTGGATCAAGAACACACACAGCTGAATTGATGTTTAGAGTAGTTTGGCCACATCCAGATCTCTTCAATGGGGTTATTTTTRTTGGGTGCTGGTGTGACTGAGATCAGGCATTGGCTTAGCACATGGCTGGGAACTGAGAAAAATGTGTAAAGCTCTGACAGAGACCAAGGGTCACCCTAAATTCTAATGGAATGTTACCAAACCAACAAGTGGATGATTTACCATCATAAGCAGAGTTAATTTTTGAACAATAGTATTTTATTTAAATTTCATTAAGGGCCAAGAAGTTCCAAATTTTATCTCTATTCTCCTTAAGCTCCTATGACTGTTAATGGCATTCCTGGATTACAGTCATCTACTTACCTTATTCAGGTGACTTGTTTCAAAATTGGTTGTGGATATGAATTGATTTCCTGAAAAACAGTAAAGTAAATTAAAAAAAAATCAAAGATAGGTAATATTTAATCTTAAGGTAGAAATGCATGCAAAGARTCAAAGATTTGTAATATGCTTGTTCGACACAACTTTTGTTCGAGTTWAAAAAGAAAATAATATCTATGCATATATGTGTGCTCATATGACCATATTGTGACTGTATGGAGGGATGCATGGACCTGCTGTAGGGTGTGTTCTCTATAGAAACCTGTGCATTGAATTTGAGAGCATGATTTTGCATTAATTATAAAAGATTGYCCTCCACTCAAGGTCATTTCTTAGGCTGGGCACCTAAATTTCCTTAAAAGATGCTACTCTGCTTCGAGGCAAATATGAGTGAAAAATGAAGGGAAAGTACACTTRCATATTTTCTACATTTTCTTAACCATTTCGTATTTAGGATTCAAGACAGAACAGCCTGCAATTCTCAGATCATGCATACACAGGCAGTTCTGCTTTTGCTGAGCCCAGGTGATAGACAGCAACAGGGAAAAAAAATATTCTCCCAGTCCAAGTACTTCCAAACATCTTYCAAAACTAGCAATAGTAACAGYGGAGCCCTCATTAAGARGGACAAAATTACAGTGGTCTGAAAATCAAGTCASATCATTCAGTCAGAGTTAATTGACAGTGCTAAATGGAAGTCTGTAATACTCAGTTGATTAGAAGCATCTGAGCATCTGATTCACCACTTAATGTGGAAGAGAAAAATGGCATTGGATGAGTTTATGCAGTATAGGATTTCTCTTTCCTGAAACACAGAGAACTGGGTAAGAAACCTGGACCTTTGTCATGATGCTTGACAATGGCCTGATATATCTTTAGGCAAATAAATGACAYTGAAATGTTATTTAGAGAAGAAAAAGTGAATTCAGGGTAGTGACCCAAAGATGCTGCTTTTAACCTTTCACTTGCCATTCCAACCACTAAACAGGCTGTCATGTCTTTGTGTGTTAAGTTTTGATTTTCTAACCAAAGCAACTTTTGTTTAGCAAAAGTTTAACTGCTGGACATTACTGTGCCRCATATTGGCATCTCTGGGAGTGTTGTCACCTGCAGTCACCTTTTGTTAGAGGTTCAGAAGAATGTTTAAAGGCTCTAAGACACTCTGCCTTGCTTCTGCTTGTCCTGAGGATAATTTCCCAAATGTTCTTGAAGGAGCAGTTAACTTTAGTAGGTGGTTAGAAAGAATTAGAACTGTGCAGTAGATTTAAGAACTACATGCAGGATAAAAGTATTTGAATGTCTCATAAAATAAAGAGTAAAACTCTTATAAAATTATGTGGGCATAAAAATAACCCTAGCCCAGAAATTTTATTGTTAACTGTATGTAAGAGGTTGACCTGGCTGGATTCCAAGCACCCACCAAATCCTCAATCATTTCCCCCTGCAACTGTACAGGAAAAAAAATATATAATGAAGGGTTCATGGGTTGAGATAAGGACTGTGAGAATCACTCATCAAATACCTCATGGGCCAAACAGACTCACCTGGGGGAGAGTAATTGAATTTATTGCTAACAAAATCAGAGCAGAGTAATGAGAAGTAGAATAAATCCTAAAACCACCTTTCAACACCTCTCCCTCCTGCCTCTTCTCCTCCAGGAGAGGGGATGGGAAATGGGGGTTATAGTCAGCTCATCCCATTTTGTTTCTGCTGCTGCTCAGGGAGGGGAGTCCTTCCCATGGGAGACAGTTCTCCAGGAACTTCTCCAACATGATTCCATCTCGCGAGCAACAGTTTTCCATGAACTGCTGCAATTGGGGTAATTTTCCCACGGAGTACAGACCTTCAGGAACAGTCTGCTCCAGAGTGGATCACCCACAGGGTCACAAGTCCTACCAGGRAACCTGCTGCAACATGGGCTGCTCTCTCAGTGGGCCTGCAGGAACTTGGTCAGCACAGTTTCCCATGGGATCACAGCCCTCTCCATCATCCACCTGCTCCTGCTGGATCCTCCATGGGATGCAGGTGAAYCTCTGCACCCCTCTGGTCCTCCATGGGCYGCAGGGKCACAGCTGCCTCACCAGGAGCTGCACCAGGGGCTGCAGAGGAATCTCTGCTCTGGTGCCTGGAGCACCTCCTGCYCCTCCTCCTGCCCTAASCTTGGGGTCTGCAGGATTGTTCCTCTCACTCYGCTCTTCTCTGGCCACAATTATTTTTGCTACATGCATTTTTTTTCTTAAATATGTTATCACAGAGCTGTTACTACCCTCACYGATAGGCTCAGCCTTTACCAGCAGCACGTCTGTCTTTCAGCTGGATRGGCATTGGCTCTGGCAGTCACGGGGGAAGCTTCTGGCAGTCTCTCACAGAAGCCACCCCTGAAACCCACCCGGTACCAAAACCTGGCTATGCAAACCCAACTCACAGTATTACACTGTTCCAGCTGAACTGTGAGCTGTGGTTTAAAGATGAGTCTCCTTAAGCAGGAAATAGAACCACACAGAAAATACATGGTAATATGCTAGTGTATTATATAGGTGCATGCATGTACAATTATATGYGTTATATAACATTCAAATAAAAATATAATTACTTGAAATATAGTAATTACATTCACAAGTGGTGCATTGTAGCTCTGGTGTACCTTTATCCATCTTCTTCTCCTTTTGCAAGAGAAGATGTTGGTTATGTAGCAGCCAACATAACCAACTGAAACTAACCTTGTATTGAAATTCATGAAGAGTTAATGGTTTCACAGTATTTTTAGGAGTTATCTGAGCCAATTAATGGGCTGATATTCACCATGTGTTTATGTTCACTTATCCTTTGTGCTATTTTAAGCTTCAAAGCAATATGATACCACAGTGAAACATAAGAATAAGACTAACTTTGCAATTTATTAATGTGACAAAAAGCTCARATAAAAATGCTGGGCAGTTTTAGAGGGAATTTCTGCAAGATATTCAAGTCAATTTTAAGCAAGTCCATTAATTTCTYCAATAAAAATATTCTATGACATGCTCTGTGCCCAGTGCATCAACACTGCCAATCCTCTAAGTGATAATTTAGGGYTGGATCAGGGAATTATTTGTTCTATTATTAAAGAATGCTTATGCACCCTATATGGGATAAAATATATAATAGTCCTCAAGCTATAGAACCATTTGTTTTCCCCAGATACTTGTACTGCCAGCCCAGTAAATATCTGTTTCCTTTTTGCAAAGCACAATTGCTGAAGCAGATGGTAGTCATAGTGCAAACCAGACAGGTATATTCTCCATGTAGGAAAATAAAAAAATTTATCTTCTTCAGGCTGATGAACCRTGAAACTCGTGAAATTATGAAATCCACCCTGTAGAATAAAAATTAATCCCAAATAGATGGGTGAGCCAGCTCATTTCACTGATTCCAAGGGAGAACCTCCTCACTCTCCCTTGCCAAAGCAGAGTAGCTAGGATCTCTTTTTTTCTAAGGTAAAACTTAGAAAACCAAACACAAGAATGTGAATCCCAGTCTCTTGTTGGCACCCACTTTTCTGAGCAGCAGAGTTAGCTTTTGCATTTCTACCATGGTACAAAATGAGCCCTCTGGTGAAACTCCATAAACATATTCGATTCAGCAGCTCCTTCCRTCTAAATATTAAGGTTGCACAACAACATCATGAAGTAGTTTCACTTTATCTGTTATCTATGGTCTACTCCATTTATACAGTAGAAACAGAACCTCCATTTTACTTTACAAAGGTAAGCACTGTTTTCCTAGAACATTCTTCCTGGCCTCCGGGAAACTTTGCTAGAGGGCTGTAGTCACCCCAAGAGCCTCTGATGTTTGTTACTCTGTCCAAGCATCTTGGTAATTCTACAGTGCCTTAAATTCCACCACACACTTTCTAGGGACTTTATTGGCTTCCTTTCTTTCTTARCATCAGGAGGTTTTTGATGAGCTGGTAGTATCTAGGAAATTCCTGTACAGGAACTGCTAGGACTGAGTGTAAATTAAGGACATGCTGAATATCGTGTTGTTATAAAACCTTTTTTGTCTTTCCTTCTCTTTGTGAGAGATGAGAAGGAGAATCTCCAAATGAGGATGTAATATTTTTTTGTCCTATTTAACGAAAAAGACATGAACACACTTTGCTAGCTAGTGAAAAAAAAAATCCTCATTGAGTTCATTAGTCAAGATCAAAGCTAAGATAACATGTAAAGTACCTGAAACTTTTCTTTGCCAAGAAGTTTTATCAAGCTATCCATTGTCTATAGAGCTTCATATGTTCAGCTCTGTGCACACACCTTCTCCTGGTGATTCRTTTTTAAGAGGGCACTCACTCTTTGGCTGCTAAGGGTTATGATGTAGTTTTTTATAAGCTACAATACACTAAAAATTTCAAGTAGGGTAAAGTATTGGTTGCTGTGCTAAAACTCAAACAAGGGAGAACATTTCACCACTGTTACCTTCAGATATTTCTTTTCTTAAAATAAAGCATTAGTTTCTCTACAGAGGGATTCATGGAAGAACCCAGCCATTCAGAGTGAAAAGATTCATTCTGCTCCAGCAGGAGGGACACAGCCCTGCAGCTGAGCTCTGGCTCTGCTCTAAGTGCCCTCCTGGCACCAGCCCCAGCAGTGCTGCACCAGCTGAGCTCTCAGAACCTGCCCCATGGAAAACCCATCAGGCTTGACCTTCCCTGTTTCATACTTTCTCTGGGGACTGAGCATATGATTGCTATGAACTCAGTAAAAAGGGCAAAGCCATGGACCTTCTAGTTCTGTATCCACAGGCCAAGCTAAACACAAACAGGCAGGTATCCCTTAGCCACTGT
>NW_026624242.1:83607-107528 GCF_030028575.1 Malurus melanocephalus
TTTCCCTCACATGTTCTCAGTGCTTCCTCTTCTTGGCTAGAAAAAAACTGTGTCTTTCTTTGTTTTGAATTTCTTCTTAAATATGTCATCACAGAGGCRTAACCAMCATTTCTAGTTAGCCCAGCCTTGGCCAGCAGCGTGTCCATCTTCAGAGCCATCAGAGATTTTCTCTGYTGAACGTGGTGGAAGCTTCCAGCGGATTCTCACAAAAGCCACCTCTGTTGCTCCCCCCACTACCAAAAACCAGGCCAAGCAAAATGGAAACAGCCACCCAACAGAATAGAAAAAGCATTTTTGCAAAACCCAGACAAGCAACATTTTATTTCATCTATGCTTCCAGCTATGCACATGTGTATGTGCAAGATCAGAGATCACAGAAAATTCTGAGTTGAGAGGGACCTATAAGGATCATCAGGTCCAACTCTGAAGTCAGTGGCCCGTGTGGGGATTGAATCCAAAACCTTGGTTTTATTAGCACTCCACTCTAACCAACTGAGCTATGTGTAAATAGTTTCTGGTTACAGGAATCTCTGTTAAATCTGAGTGAGTAAAAATAATTTAAACTTTTACAGGGATATTTTTATGTYTCTAGGCAGGGGGGAAGATAAACACCTATAAGAGTTTTTTGACAATGCCACTAATTATGACTGAGCTCTAAACTGAGGTTATACAAAGAATTRCTCCAGCAAACATGTAGAGCTGCTGAGTGCAGTGCTTAGAGCTCTCTGATGTCTACTTTGTCTACTCCATCGTGACATACTGAAATGAAAAGTAAACTGTTCCTCACATCCATCTGCTGGTGAGCATGATGATGAATGGAAGTGCTCTGAAAAGTGTAATTATTRTTGCAGTGTCCTGTGTTACAATCCTGCTCTCTTAAGCTTGAATTCTAGTTACTGTCTGTACACACTTGCCTGGTACAGGCACACTTGTGATTTTTCTGCCTTTTATATGTAGAAGAAGAGCACCACATGAAGTGAAAAATATGCTCCTTCCCCATTTGCAGTGAGGACAAAAGATGTTCCCAGCCTACATTCTCATGATARAGCACACTCTTGAAACCTCTTTCCTTCATGTGTTTTTAACAAAAACTTTTAATGATACATCAGGACATTGTTTCACTTTCTGTGTCTTTCAGGTCTTACAGTATTGGCAATAAAACTCTATCTCTTGCAAAGATTGAAGGRCATTGGGAAACTTGTTTTTTGACTTTAAATTTAGTAGTTTGAATTTTATTTTATTTGTTTTCTCTTGTTTTGTGTAAAAGTTCATGTGTTAATTTAGATCAAGTTCTAGTTAAAATCCCCTGAAAAGTAATGTATTTATAATGGTTACTCTAAGTACTTCAAAGCATTCAGAATATTGCAATAACACATCATTTCTGTTATATTAAAAATGAAGATGTCAGCTTTGTCCATTCATAGTGAATGGTCATGGACTTTTTTTYAGGAGTACAATTTTTATTTTGTTCATGGAGAAATCTTTGAAGCCTCCAGCCCAAGGCTGGTTGTAAGGAAATTGTATAATACCTGGTGGGTAGGGTGTGACCAGKAATGACAGAGCTGCTTTGTTCTTGTGCTCCAATAGTTCTGTTTATGACATGCAGCTGAGAGAGGATGCAGACAGAAGTGGAAGGGACAAGACATAGTCTATGGCTTATTGTTGTGGTAAAGTAGCATCTAAGCATGACAGAAAATTTGTGAAGTTTCTCCGAAATTACCAAGACAGCTGGATGTTTAGCTTTCCTCATGTACATTGTATTTTACAGCTTAGTCACAGTGTAACTGCTCTGTGACATCTTGCTAACAAGGGTATTAATGGTAAAAAATATTACTTAAATTTGCCTCCTTTGAGAACAAAGTTTTGGTCTGTGATGTCAACTTCAGTTCCTCCAAAGCACTTGGGACACTGTGAATTGCAAAAGGTGTGATAATAGGCAGATATCSACCCACAGAGCTCCCCCATGGCAGACTGAATACAGATCCAACCTCATTCTTGGTCTGCCACTGAGAACCAGAGTTAGCAGATAAATAAATGCTTGTCCATGCATGAACCACAAATATCTGTTTCTCCAGAGGTGGGCACAAATTGATGCTGGCATCATGTAATAATGAAAAGAGAAAATTAAAACATAGGCATTTCCCACACAGCAATAGACATACATGTTTGACTCCTTCAGGGTTGGTTCCAGGACAGAAAAATRTGAAGGCCCAGGGAAAGGTAACAATGCCTGTGAAAGGGMTGGAAGGAATGTCCTGTGAGRAGCACCTGAGGGCTCTGGGCTTGCCCAATGTGGAGTAAAGGAGGTTGCGGGATAATCTCATTGCTCTGTACAATTTCCTGAGGAGGGGACATGGAGAGAGAGGTCCTGAGCYCTTCTCCCTGGCATCCAGGGATTGGACATGTGGGAACAGCACAAAGCTGTGTCGGGGAAAGTTTAGACTGGACACATTAGGGAGCATTTCTTTACCAMCAGGGTGGTCAAACACCAGAACAGGCTTCCTAAAGAGGTGGCTAATGGCGCAAGGYTGTCAGTGTTTAAGAGACATTTGGACAAAGCCCTAAGAACATGSTTCAACTTTTGGTCATTCCTGAAGTGCTCAGGAAGTTGGACTGGATGATTGTTATAAGTTCCTTATAACTGCAATTGTCTATTCTATTTTTATTTTTCTGAAGAGAAATRTAATGAATACAATGAATCATAGTTTGGACATTGGCAAAGATCTTACACTGACAAACAATAAATATAATATGAATGAAAAAAATGAGTGATTGCTTTACACRAAGAGTTGAGTCTGAATCAATTAGATAGACCAAGAATAACTTTTATTTTGAGACAAGATACAGTAGGAATGCTAAACACAGTAATTGCCCATATTCCTGTAAGGCAGAATTTATGACTGTTGCAGCTTACGGCTATTGACTGAAAATGGATATGGAGGGTCAGATTGATTTCCTGTAACTTTATTTCCCTGAAGTTAGATGTCTGCTCTGTTAGTCAYTTGCACTACTTCTGTTTTCAGATTGTCAGAGAAGAAATAATGCAGGGTATGTGAATGTGCACACATCCCTGAGCAGGCGTATGTAAGACAGAATTCTTACACGGATAATGTCTCCTCTTTGATTACATGGAAGCAGGTGAAGATAATCTACTTAATCTCAAATTTCATTTAAAATTAAGCTAAATCCCATTGTGAAACACTGCCCAGAAAAACTTGGTATGAGATCTCTTCTTCTTCTCTTTCAGAGAGTTGTAAAAACATGCAGAGATGGCAGAAAATTTACTGATGTAATGATATCTTTCAAGGAACAAAAAAAATATACCTTTTTAATTTGGGYTCATGAACTAATTGTTAGAAAGTCTTGCTATCCTGAGAAGATAAAATATGTAAAATAAAACAAAAACTATGGACCAATTCCAGCTCCCAGTTACAGAGTTATTTTGGTTTCTCAGAGTCTGATGAGATCTGGAATTACTCCATATATGACCAGAATTTTTATAAATTAAAACACTTGAGAACTGGGAGTTTTAGACACTTTTCAACCTATATTTCTCAACTATCTTGATATATTCACACATGCTTYTTTCTTAATGCAGCTGCTCATTTGATGATGTTTAATTTATAGTTTTTGCAGATATTACTGCAGCTGGATTGGAAATTAGGCTTTTCCCCCATGCTCACACAAAAGTTTCATTCATGTTGCAAATGAGTAAGGTTTAAGTTGCTAAAAGTGATCTAAAAAACTGTCATATTCAGTCAAGTCCAAATCCAGCCTCRTTAAACCCAAGGCTTACACAGCTATAATACTACTGCAGAAGTTTGACAATGTGAAGTAAGATTTTTGATTCCAAGGTGGCTKGTGGAACTCCACATGGTCTTTAAATGAAACACTGAAATCAGGCAGTAGTGCCACTGAAAWTTTAGCAATTATTTCCTCTTGCATTATCCCTGTGGGTTTCAGTGAGACTGCTCACTCAGTCACCTAGTTTTTATCATGACTAGAGGGAATTATTTATCAGTATATAAGTTTTTCACATTGTAAACCTGGGGAGCTGACAATCCCCTTATCAAAAAAATTAATCATAAYTAGGAAATTGCACAATTTTTAAAAGTAAAGTAATAATTTGGGAGTTCTTGTTCAGCTTTAGAAATGAACTCAGTTAATTTCTTCCTCATCTCTGGTTGATAATAATTCATGCCAATTCTTTGCATTTGAAAAAGGAATGTGTGGATTYAGGTTCCAGAAAATTTAACTTCGAAAAATACATGATTTACCATCATAACTTGTTATTGCAAACATAATTGAGTTTTATCTGTTTCATTGCCWCTGGCTATGACTTTCAATTTCAGCTTAAATTCTCTCCATATAGGGAGCACTAGATGTCTGGTACTGAAAAAAATCCATATTAAAAAACCAGTGACCTTTAGGGTTCGCACATCTAACAAAAGGTAACAACAATAATGATAAAAATTAATAATAGGAAGAACAGCAAAAATAAACTGTCATTGGAAAAAATATTTTTTTTAATGTGATGGACTGCCAAAGACTGCTCTGAACATGGCCTGGGAATTTTCCTGGATACAGCTTGTTATCATTTGCTTATGTTATTTGTTATAGTGAATCCCATTAACATACATGGATGTCTGACAATTGCAGGATGAACAACAATGGGAACAGCATGTGAATCTTCTGAAGCAGCTAAACATCAATAGTTTTGCTCTGCAAGAAGCAGGAATTAGCAGGAAAGAGGTCCATCATCTGAGCAAAGTTGCCCGTTSTCTACCAAACAGCCAACAAGAAATTAATTGTTCATCATATTAAAATCAGTGCAGATGASAGAGGACAAAACTACATTTTAAAACTATTTAATTATCACAATACCTTAAAGGATAATTTCATATATTGGTTTTTTTTTTGTAGGCCAATCTAGGCACTAAGCCATGGTTTTTAAAATATCAGCATAACGTTTAAAACACAGAAATCAGCCAGTAACATGCAACATAAGCAAGTAGACCTGGCCATCTGAGATATTACAATACCATACCCAGGAGAATAACACTCCAGAAGTTCTTAAATTGCCTTAACACTGTGTAATTCAGTGTTGACATAACTTTGAGAATGTAGCTACTGCTCTGTAAATGTTTAATCTATTGCATAACAAACATCTTTGCACACACAGAGCTTCAATTTAAGGATTCTCAAAACAAGTGATTGTTATTTATGGTGGGACTGAAGCTGGCTCTAAAAMTAAATTCAGCTCAGTACCAGAAAATCCCATGGATACCTGCAAKACCGAAGACAAATTTGTCCTTCMCTCTAAAGTAATCCTTAAAATGGGRAAACATTCTGCATTAGAGGGGATTTGGGTTTTCTGATTGATAAATCTCGCATACTCCAGAAAAGCAGACAGGAAAACAAAATCTAGGAATTTAGGAAGAATTGGGTTAGCACTGTGCTCCCAGCTCTAAATTGGGAACAGCTACAGATTCAACTATAATATTCCTGAAACAGAACATTTTGGTTCTAACTTTTAAAATATTTTTTATTAGATTTATTAGGTTTTATTCAGGGAAAAGAGGTGATCAAACAATCCCTTTTTTCCCCCTGTAACTCAACCCAATGATAAGGGTAAATAATTTCCAAATTTCAAATTATTTAGTAAATACTACAAGTCCTTCAACAATTTAACCTTTATAATGTAATTTTTTCTACCCCAGCAAATAAAATAAATCCAACCATTCATCCTTTCTGCAGGATTGCAGTTAAACTAAATATAAATTATGAAATTTCAACATGRTGTTCAATACCTGTGTGGATTTTTTAATATTGTGCTGGTTTTGACTGGGATAGAGTTAGATTTTTTTATTTGTATCTTGTATGGGGTTATTTTTGGGATCCGTGGTCAAAACAGTGATGATATCACAGGAATATTTTATTTATTTATTTCTGAGCATTTATCACAGAGCTTCAAGATCTTTTCTACTCTTTGAACTGATCCACTAGAGAGGMGGCTGGGGGTGTGCAAAAAGCTGGGAGGGAAAATACCTTAATTAATTTTGAGTRAACATGATCATAGACAGACACAAAATCGTAATTTTGTTGTTTCATGGATGTTTAGAAGAATTACTTCTCAAGGTTACCTTTTTTTTAATAGCTTCAGCTAAGAGAAAGAGATAAATTAATAGAATACATATATATTTTAAATGGACTAATCTTTTAAGGAAGTAAAGATCACTCTCAGTATGCCTAAGAACATCAGCTGCAGCCATTTAATCTTTTTCATGAAGAAATTCTAGTCTAAATACTCAAGTTGGACACTATTATTTCCTTGTAGCCCATACTGTGGAGATTATATGCAGATTATCTCTTTATGGGAAAGTTACACCATCTGAGTGCTATTTGGTGAGGTGAAGGAAGCATTTTACAGAAATTTATCACASATATACACTTACATATGAAAGGAAATCAATTTAAACTTACTTCAGAGGAAAAAAACGAAAACACAGGAAATCACTTTCGCTTCCCGACTATAAAAAATATTGAAAAGAGTCCTAGTGAACCTATATGAATGCTAAATATAATCTTGATTAATTATCCAATAGTTCCATTTTTCAGTAATGGGTTATACAGAGTTGTTCTGGAGTTAGCAAAATAACACATTTTGCATACKCCATTGTGAGGGAATTTTAAGATAAATTAAGTGCTTGCAGTTCCTGCATTTTGTAACATTCCAAGTGAATGCCAGTGATCTGCCAGTCAAATCCGTGCTGAAACACACTTGGAAAAGCAAAAACTCTAATGGCAATGCCCTTCACCACTTCATAGGGAAATGTCAGCTTGACAGACAGGAGATCTTGTAGTCATTATTCCACACATCATGCGAAGAAAGAAAAAAAAAAAAAAAAAGAGAAAGAATGGATAGAGCAAAATATTTCAATGCCACTGTCTGTATTTATGTTTGTTGGCTTTGACATTCTGTCATACTTTGAGCTTTTATGGCACACTTGTCCTCCACACTGTGCTTTATRTATGAGGTGAAGAACACTGCTCCATTGTTGCAGCGAGAGGAGGGAAAGGACAGAGAAGTGAGTTGCTGAAGGCTATTTCTCACATCAGAAGTGAGGAGAAATGTCCCTGTTTTTCCCAAATGGTGACCTTTTACCAGTCTTTCCCACTGTAGAACATGACTCACTGTGCTGTTCTACTCCATCATTCAGTTGATCCTTCTGAAGTCAAATATATTGACTCCTATTGCCTACAGGGAAAAGAAAAAAAGCCCCACAAAAATACTCAAACAAACAAACAAAAAAARCCAACCCCACCAAAACTARCYAATCCATCAATCAATCAAACAATCAAAAAACGCAAGAAAACCCCCAGATTCTTTGTATCTTTCCTAATTTTCTATCTGCCTCCATTGTTGAATTTTCTTTGCTTTTTCTTCTTTTGAAATTCATTTCTAAAATGAAATAATTATTTTCTTCACAACACTATACTGAAAAACATGCTAACTATAGCATAATTTTACAATGAAGAAGAATTCCTGTAGATTTCTGATGGTTTGCTTATGATCTAACAAGAAGATTTAACAAACAGAGAACTGAAGTAGAGCTCACCAGTCCTAACCACTGAAGCATAATTTTAAATAAATTTCACTTCAGTCAGCAGAGATCCTAATTTTTAATAGAAGCCTGGAATTTGCATCCTGGGTCAAAGACTAATTTTCTTTAATTATTAATTTATTATTTAATAATTTAAAAATTATTATTATTATTATTAATTTACTGTTTAAATGTCTGGAAGACACACAGAAACTGTCAGAAATCTTGGGACCAGAGGTTGAAATTACTGACATCACTTCATGGCATTCTTGACCCATGACCTTCCCCAAAAGAAAAACATTTCTTTCAAGTCTTTTCTGTGATGCAGACTGCCTTAGATGGTACYGAAAATATACAACTGGTAGATTCTATTGGCATTGGTAAATAAAAATACTCTTCTTGGTAGTGCCCAATGTTATGTGGAATGCTGATGGTTCCCAGCTGCAGTTAGGGAGGTTCAGATTTGATATCAGGAAAAGATTTTCCACTGGGAGTGTTGTGCAGTCCCAGAAAAGTTTTTCCAAAGATACTTCCCTTAATKCTTGGAAGCTTTTCAAGATTTATCTAAGCAGAGTCACAGCTGACCTGATATAGTGTTGGGAATGGTTCTGCCTCAAGTGAAAGCCTGAGCTGTATGACCTCTATTTCTATGATTCCATTCCAAATTATTTATTTTATAGCTACTTGTATTTGATTTATTTTAAARTGTCTGAATGTCTTTGTTCTATAAAAAAGCAATAATTGGTTGTCTGCAGTTCAGTGTCTTACAATATGTGCCAAATTAATGATGCACAAAAAGTGAGTAATGGGTTTTAATTCTTAAAAGAACAATGAGGAWTTTCACTGAGAATATAAATATTAAATACTCAAAAATAACAGATTTTAATTAAAATCTGCAWTATAATTCTTACTGATTTCACTGAAGGCATGCACTGCCACTGGACCTGGCCATGCAGGTCACAGGATTTGCCCTCTGAGCACACTGGGGAAGCATTTTTGGTAATTARCTGGGAATGGAGCAGTGCTCTCTGATGAATCACTGATGGACTTTGGGCACACAACAAAAGCCTTCCAAATGTGCAGGGCTTTCAGTAGTGAGGGACCTTCCCATGTGTGCATCACACAAGCAGCCAGCCAGGGTCAGTCTGAAGCTTGCTTGTCACAAAGGCATGGAAATACTCATCCATTTGTTTTAAGAGGTAACTATATTTTTTGATCCTTGCTTATGTTGAAACTGTAATTCTGGCAATGAAGAAATAGCATATAATCATATTAATTTTCMTATGGTTTTTTTTGCAGTTTATCAGATCTCAGTGATGGCTCAATCATACACATCCAGATTCTATCAGCAATGTCTCTTAATTAATTCAGTCTACAACCTGTTCCCATAAAACTTTATCAGGCAGGGTTTATTAATGGGAACATGGCTAAATAGTAGTGTTTACTGGTCACTGGCACTGCAATTACTTTTCAAAATGTCCTTGAAGCAGGTTTGATTGATATTAGCAAGCACCTGGTAAGCCATTCTTACTTGGCAGATGTAAATAGCACTTAAATTTAAGATCCCTAAATCACACTGCATGATATTTAACAAACAAACAAACCAAAACAAACCCTTTTGGTCCAGGCCAAATACTGATTTTTAGGTCTCTTGCTTACAGTGCAATGAATTGCAAAGTTGCAGAATGAGAATGGAATCGCAGCTCAGCTCTCACACAGGGTGACAATCTGAAAGTCCTGTAGAAAAGACCAGAAAACACCTACYAGCTGTAGGTGAGCACTGAGAACAAGGATGTGTCTGTGCTACAGTCCATCCTCATGCCCAGCTGTTTGAGGTAAAAAAGGTAAAAAAAGGTAAAAAAAACCCTGAGACTGTTAGCAACCAGATGACAAATTGAATTGTCTATGGCAAAATAAATTCTCAGCTATTACCTACTCAGTGAAAGTTTATGACATCAGTTGTACAGATAATTTTGGCATGAAACTAATTTAATTATGTTATACCATGTTTGCAGCCATGCTGGTGTCCAAGAATTCAGAYTTGGGGTTTTTTGAAAGCAAGTCAYTGAAGTCTGAAACAGAGAGAGATGGAGGTTTTCACATACAGAAACCCCTTGTTTGTGTTCTCTGACAGCAAACAGTCTCAGMGCCACATGAAATCAATTGACCTCTATATTGCAATACATCTAACCCTGATGTTTCTGCTTCTATTGTGTGTTTAATATCAAACAATCTCATTTATCTTTAACTGCGTAACAAGGAGAAAAACAAATCTGAGATTGAGGGTAGGTGCTGAMGGACAGAAACCTCAGTGAGACTACAGATGTGGAGCTTCAGTCTTGTTCATTAAGTTAAGGTAAAGTATTAAAGAGTCTTTGCCAGGCTTTGTGCTTCCTTTTGGGTCTCTAGTGCATCCTTTGGGCTCCCTGTGTCCTTTGGATCTTTGGACCTTTTTCTGCTCATTATTCAACAGAGTAGCTTTAATTAATTGTATTTAGGAGGACCTTTAGAAGTGATGCTAACACACTTATGTTCCATGAAACACTTATACAGCTGAACATGCTTACCTAAGTATTGAGTACTTTATCACTAAACAGTAAATAATAAGGAGGAGCTTGGAAACATGGTAGGAAATCAAAATTCCTGTGTTTTAACTGAGAAACCTGAGCACTGGTCCTACACACTGGTTTGCTTTTTTATTATCTCTCTTGGTAATTTTGGGAAGATGTATTTGGAATTACTTTGCTGTCAAGATGCAGAAGTTCTGGGTTTCCCCCCACCCCAGTAAATTTAGACTATTATCTATTTTGTATTTGATTTTTGTAGACGAGATCAATCATCTCAATAATCTCTTTTTCTACCTCTATATTTATAATATGCCTGTTGTTAATTGCTGAGATATTAGTTAATTCTGGTAAAGCTAGTTATATGTTGAAAAACTGCTTTACAAGGTTAAAGTCAGCCCTAGTAGTGCTGAAAGAGGTTTTTTTTATTTACTTCTAAA
Organism: Malurus melanocephalus; assembly: GCF_030028575.1. Classification (NCBI taxonomy): domain Eukaryota; kingdom Metazoa; phylum Chordata; class Aves; order Passeriformes; family Maluridae; genus Malurus; species Malurus melanocephalus. The sequence continues at coordinate 94,216 of NW_026624242.1, forward strand.
TTTAGGCAGATGCTTAGAAGTGTGGAGTGTGATTTTTGGCTCAATCTCCCTAAGCATTGCTTCAGATAGTGAATTTGTTTTTATCCTCTGAGTTTTCATGAACTCACCAAGGTGGTTCATGAAAATCTGGGGTATGAGTCCCTGTGTACCCAGACAGAGCTGTCAGGTGAGCCCAGGAGGAGGGGGCAGAGCACAGGGGCTCAGTGCCTGTTGCTGTCTGACCCACTGCAGCTCTGAATTCAGCAGCCTCTGAGCACCATTCAGTCTTCAACCTCACACCATTTTGGTTTTCTGGATAAACAAAGACTTTTATTTTTATAAAGGTAATGCCAATTGCTCAGTCACCTGGCTGAGCCTCTTTTTTCAGTATCTTTAGATTAGTCATTACTTTATGTGACACTTTATCAAATATTTCCTATGATAATGGAAAACTAAAAGTGAGCAGGCAAATTAACAGTGAAGTAATTACACAGCTATACCTGGGAATAATAATTTTTGCTATAAGCAGAGAGTTACTCCTAAGGGGTCTAGTTCAGTCTTTTTTATTCACATTTGATAACTTTTTCTCATCCTGATACTTAAATTTGTTAAACAACTTCCAGGACAAATTCAGGCAGAAGAGTCTTCAAAAAAGGACATCAAAGCAAGCTGTTGACATTAAGAAATAAAGGTTTTACTTTAATAAACTCAAGAAGTAAACATGTAAGAAAACTTTCTCAATAAAGAACTACTTTTAAAGTGACTAATAACATAGTAAAAGTGGCTTAATAAAACTGCTTAGACAGATTTGACATTTATGGGGCTTTCCTGTGGAGTAATATATAAATAACTCTGTGAACTGAGATCTTGAACCAAATACATTTGCACTTCTGTGCACCTACAACTTAACCATGTAGAAGAACACATACAAATAGATGATATCTTTCARTTTAATAATARGAAGAAATTAGATACTAATTTCTGYCACAGACCTAGTGCGTAAATCCATACCAGGGAAACAAGCTAGGATATTAGTGTAAAAAAATACATCTGTAAATATTCTCAACATTCATCACACTTATRTTTTAAAATGTGAGAAGGGCAAGGTTTATGGTGTTGAACTGATATCCGGATGTTTAAACTGTTGGTGTTCAGCATCATTTCAGGGGCCTTTCCATCAGCAAAGACCCCAGAGTGCTTTGTAAAATGTGAAGCTGGTGCAACTTCCATCCTTTGACCGAGGGACCACTCCCACCTTGAACAGCTGAACTGCAGCTCAGAGGGATTCCAGGAGGGAACATTGGACAAGATGGACATTTGGGAAGGGAAAATGGCCAAGGGCATCASTGCAGCTCTTGCAGGGCTAAAAGATCTCAAAATTCACAGCAGAGCATAACAGGCCTTGGCGTGCTGAAGTAGCACCAGCAGTGAAACCAGCCGTGTGTCCTACATGTCTGCAAGATAGACCTGCCTGAAATAGATCATTAATTTTTTCATCCSTATGAGGAACACTCCAATTTTCCTATGACATGAAGTGAGAGCTGCATCAGGGTGTATCATTTAGCAAAGTCCTAAGTCCTTATCATACCAAAACTATCTGTAAAGCCCCCATGAAATGTCTTGMATGGAAATGAACTAACCCAACATCTTAAAGGGTTCCCTTTTAACCTTCTGTCCACAATAAAATTTGCCTTGAAAGATGTTTTATGCAGTTCCTAACTAGGTCAGCTATTTCTGCTCTTYAGTCTGTGTGTTTGGATCTATATTTTGCTTTGGCTTTATAGAAGATAGTCACAAATTTTAGTAATGGAACTGAGAACTATCATGACAGTTATAGTTACATGTCTTAGAATCCCATGACCCAGAACATGGTGTGCTTTATATTAAAGAATATGTTACTGTCCTAGTTAAGAAATAACAAATAAAAACATTTCTAATATAAATTTTCTTGCAGACATCATAAATAGTAGGGTACTCTCAAATATGCTTTTCATGTCTGAACTTCTCACAGCCTAGATATACAATGAAGCCAAAATGCATGTCTGCATGATCTAAATAATAAAAATTTACAAATATCTAATACATATTTCCTCAACCAGTAAATTTTTATTATTCTTTACTTATAGTTTAAAGTACTTAAAATTTGCATCAGTTTTCATACAAACCTATTGACTACTTTAAACCACAGCTTAATCTCTTACCTGAGGATCTGGCTCATTTGGACCAAGTTTTTAATTTGTTCATTCTCCTCAAATATTTAGCAAACCAGTAAATTGCAGAGTGGCAAACAGATTTCCTATCTGTCACTTTGGAATTTAAAGTARCATGCTAGCAGGAATTGGGAACAGACAATCTGTTTGGTGATTGATCTCATATTCATGCAATTATGGCTTAAAGAGGGAGCAGTCACAAACCAGCCCCAAGTGCAAGGTGCTGCACTGGGCTCAGGGGTAAGAGAGATGAAGAGGCACTCTTCACAAGGGCAGGACAATGGGGAATAATTTCAAACTGGAAGAGAGGAGGCYTAGATGAGATATTAGGGAAAAATTCTTAACTGCGAGGGTGGTGAGGCACTGGAGCAGGTTTCCCAGAGAAGCTGTGGCTGCCCCATCCCTGGGTKTGCTCAAGGCCAGGCTGGATGGGGCTGTGAGCAACATGGTCCAGTGGAAGGTGTCTCTGCCCATGGTCAGGATGTTGGAACTGAATGATCTTTAAGGTCCCGTCCAACCCAAACTGCTGTGATTCTATCAATGCTCACAAGAAAGCAGAAGCTCAAACTAGTATTCATTTATTTACTGATAATTGAAGGAAATTGGTAATGARCATTTTTTGAGTACAGATATATCTAAAGTACATGAAAATATGCTCAGAGTAATGATTCTTCTAGTATGCTGCATTTAGTACGGGATTCAATATTATATAAGAATGGAAGTAGGATGACATTGAAGTGAGCAAAACTATATATATCTTGAAGGTCTTCACTCATTTAATGYCATTTAGTAGTTAGAATAAACATTTTCTGAACAGTGGATTTATTGCTCATTCTAAATTACTGTTACTTACTATGACCTTCATTTATTGCAGACAACTTCAATAGCACTATATTGTTACTAGAGGAGATATCTGAATTCACAAGACTTGGTTTTTGCAGTTATTTCCAGTGGGGAGACAAAAGTGTGTCCCACTTAGAGAAGGTGGGAAGTTCCCAAGGGTTTTTGACTGGTGACTGTATAGATATTTTTGAACTCAAAAGGAGTGTTAAGCAAAGCCAAGGTCAGATATTAAAYTGTTATTGAATGTGAAATGAACAATGTAATGGATTCACTGAATGCAGAGAATGAATCATATGAGTGTWATTTAGTGTTGTCATTCACATACCTGTGATTTCATTACCTTGTGTCAGCTTTTTCTGAAAAAAAATCTGTCATTACTAAAGGCAGAGCTTTTGTCAATTACATTTTAAAGTTAAATTAACTTTCAAGTTAAAAATGGTAGCAAAGATCAGTATGTTTGCCAGGAAAATGTTGCTGTCCCTGAGAATGTTCTGGAAACAAAACATTTTTGCTGTTATCTGCATTTCTGTTTCAGATATTTTTCAAAATACTCTCCAATGGTGTCTCACTGTATGAGGAGGTAATACAACCACAACAAAAAAAATATTTTGCCTTTAGTTTTCCACTCCACAACTTTCCAAGAGATTGGAACTTAAAAAGTAGAAAAATGTTCACATCAAGACAAAGGAAAAATCATGACTTAGTGTTATGGTACAGATCTCAAAAACAAGGTAACAGTGAAGGGAAAAAGTAAGAAGAAGAGAATTTATAAGTTTCTTTTTGAATAACTTCATTTGTCAATGGWTTGTTGGAATTGTTTCTGTGATTAGTTTTTTATTAATTCTTAGGAAAAGCTTTTTCTTAACTACAAAATAAAAGTAGTCATGGATACCTCATGCAAATTATTCTTCATCCTCTAAGAGTTAAAAAAAAATAATTATTTAAATTGTTACTGATACACCAGTCAAAAAAGCTAGAGAACACACCTTCCCACAATTTGCAATGTTTAACAGAATTCTCTGGAGTGCCAAGAAATCTGTCCTGACCTGATATCAGAGTTATGAAAGTCAGAATTAAAAGACAGGATTTGGAACATTTTAGAATGGGTCTAAATACAGAAAAGATAAATGGCCATRTAAAATACAGCGAAATGAAGGACACTGGTCTGTCATTTGATAAAATCTTTTTCATCTGTATTGGCAGTTTGAAAACTGAAACTGCTTATCCTGGATATAGTCGTGAAGATTGCAAATTGAAAGGGAAAAATACCCACAGATTGAATGTCATGGCTCTATAGATCTTGTTTGGTTTTTTCTTTTCTTCATATTTAATGATTTATGTTATTGTCTGATAGTAAGTGAAGCTTACTAATGATGTTAAAGTATATGAATTCCAAGAAAACCTACACTAAAACTGCCTAAAACTAGCACTACCCATATATCAACCTCATATTTAATCTACTCCAGTGGAACAACAGCTTGACAATGTGGAAAATTTCTCAAAAATAGCCTATTATGGAAATTTTTAATCTACTAATTCAATAAAGCCATGAAATCTTGAGCATCATCATAAATTATACTAATACACAACAGAATGTTGTTTGCCTTTTGAAGCCACATGCTGGTTGTAATATGTTTAACATGTGCACCATTACCCTACTGTTTAAAAAAAAACAAAACACAAAAAACAACAAAACTTTAAAAGAAACTGCAGATATATTCATTCCTTAATTACCYCACTTTCTCAGTCATCTATGGGTAGGTGGGACCTGAACTAGATTTGTGCTGATGGGGCCTCCCAGATGTCAAAGTGCTTGTTTTATGAGGTTCTTGTGCTGAAGGATGAAGGGCTGGAGGTAGAGMATTAAGGCTGCCTTTGGTTTCCTCCCCAGCTTTACACCAAGTTTATTCCCCTGGATGTAGATCCCAGTCCCTGAGAACAAAGCAGGAGTTTCTGGGCTCTGATGAAAACTTCCTGTGTGAAGRCCAGCAAGTTAAGTGTGAAATTTATCACGTTGCAGGAATGCAGACARTTAAACTTCTTCTGTGCCACTGAAGTGTTATTTAATTCTTAATAAAAACAATGTTTTTTTATGTTTTCAATTTTCATTACTATTTTATATATTATAGGAGTACAGGGTGAGATTTTGTTTTGTTTTGGGTTTTTGGCTGGGAGGAGGCTTTGGGGTTTTGTTTGTAGTTTTTTTTGTTTTTTTTTTTTAATTGGTTGGTTGTTTTAATATACATATTAATTCTGATTTTATCTTTTTTCCTTCAACTGCTTCCAGAATAGCTCTGCATTGCTTCTCTTTCACATTCCTGTAGGAGTCATAAAAATGTTTTTGTTACAATTCAAGTCAGTGGTGGAAGCACACTAAACTTTGGGAAATCTATTGGCTCCTTCTAGAATGACTCTCTAACTTTAATATTCATCCTGAAGTCTGAAAAACAGAAGCCCAATGGTTGGTCCTGATCTTTTTCAAATATATGGTGATTTATTTGTAATGTAATTTGTGCTATAATTTTTTTTCTTACCCTACATATTTACCTTTTTATCCATTTAGTTTGTTTCCTTTTACTAATCAAATTGATACATTACTCAAATTATTAATTTTCACCTTGCTTCAAAACAGATGGGATAAAATTTAAGGACATTTCTGAGTGCTTGTAAAGCGGCCCTCATACTAACTTTGAATGATATTACCTTTCTGCCAGATGTTAATAATTTTTTAACAGTAGACAAGAAATTCTTCAAGTGACCATTGAGCTTCATCATGGAATGCAATGTGCATTTGAATTTACATTAAGCTTTCCCTAATGCCAGACATGCCAGAGGAAAGATGCCATGATGAATTATTGTGTCAATACAAATTTTCTAAAATGTTACACAACATATGTCACCTCACTCAAATTCAAAATGGGCCAGTGCAATGTTGTTTTCTGACGAACTTGTTTTCCCTGAATTAAGGGGATAACTTCTCTGAAATTAAAATTTTCTTGTACAAAAATAGAGCCTTAATTTTTTTCCTCAGGAAAAGTCTCCACAAWTCAAATAAGTGACTGGACAATAAAATATGCCACATGACCCCTCACCATGTGGTCTTAAAAAAAAAACTCAGGAGAAATAACAGGACTGGGCTACATTTCCTTTGTGTCTTCTATCTCCAGCAGCCTCCTTTTCCTACCTTCACCATACCAGCTTTGCCATCTCCATCCAGTCCCATATCCCTGTATCTTCCAGACCAGTTTTTTAGTTTGTAAGCCCTGGGAGCCCAGTCTGTGTTTGTGGAGACCCCAGCTCATTTCTTGGTTGCAGCTGGAATTATGTTGTGATTTTAGGGTTATATTATCTATAGTCCCTGGGCCCAAGAGGATGGATTTTATGGGATAATTACCTTGAAGTGTAGAGGTTTATAACGATGCTCAAAGAACTGTCGTAAGTGTGGTGATAAGGAGGCAGAAATATTCTGTATCTGCCCTATTTTCCTTTTTTCTGCCTTTTCATCAGTATTYATGACTTTTGAAAATATTGACTGCAGACAGAGGAGTTGGAAAAAAAAAGAGAATGTTGAAGTTAATGTTGCTGCAGTTAAATGATTGCATTTAAAGAAATTATGTTTTTCACATTATTATGGGACTTTTACTAACAACTTGGCATAGATAGCCCAATGTTGAGCTCTGTTAGGAAGACAAACTATGAAACTGAATTATTTATGATACTTCATAGATATCTTCACTGAACAGTTTGTTTTACTTAACTTTATTTTCAACCTTGAAGAAAAATTGGGCTGGGGCAAGGGGAAAGCTTTTAGAATTTGGACAGCCCTGAGTAATAGTGTTAAAAGACTATTTTTTTCCCCTATGAGACCAGAGGTCAGTAGCAAAAAAACAAAAATACATTAAAACAAACCTCCAAGAATGCCAAAAAATGCTTTTGTAAATGAAACCCATGAAAGCCTCTGATATTATTCTGGTGAGTTGAAAGACACACAAATATTTCCTTAAACTATGACACATTACCTTGTATTCTGGGAGTTAGCAGTGCTATCAGGCTTCCACATAAAATGAGTAAACAGGAGAACTTCCTTCTGTCTCAAGTTAATGCAAAGCAATTAGTGCTCATTAAATTGTTCCTGACCCATTAATTTCTATGGATTTGGTCTAGTGCAGATGTCTGAACATTAACAGACCGAGTTTGGGATACCTAAAGCAGAGGTTTGTTTACAAAGAGAACAGGGGTTAAGGGGAAAAATTACATGAGATCCAAATATTTTTGCCAAATGTCATTTGTGAAAAAACAACTGGCAAACACTGCAGGGTGAGCTCTTTTAATTAATCCTTTGCTGAAGATTTACTAAGATTTTATTTTACTAAAGATTTTCTAAAGTTTAATAAATACCTGGGACACAYAAGATCACACAATACATGTTTTTAATCATAATAATAATATTTTCCATAGAGTTGTTTCTTGAAAAGCTGTCTTTGTTTTGATTATTATCCAAGACAGACTCATTTGGCTTTAAAATTAATGTATCCCATTTTGTTAATGGTAGCAAGAAGAAACAAAATTGTTCTGCAGATCAAAATATGTTAAAAGGATTTTACATACTTTTAACTTCGTGGTTTTAGTCCATTACTCAGTCAGGACACCATTCTCAGACAAAAAAATACAGTTTAGCAGAAAATAAAAAACATCTTGAGTTTTGCATCAGTAGTGGGAAGGACACAAATTGATCAGGTAATTACAATCCTTTAATTATTAAATCACTTCCCTCTCCCTCTCCTTTTTCTTCTCCCTGAAAAAACTGTATTTACACACTACTCTGAGCTCTTCATAAAAAAAATTTCTTTTTTTCATCTTTTTTGACTGTATTTAATTCAGGGCATCATATCTACCTTGAACTGTCATAAAAATCCTGCAGTAGTTAGCCTAGCTCCTGGTGCAGGAGCCCTCAGCAGTCAGTCTTTGGCTTGAAGGGAATAAACTTCATCTGCATGAGGTAAACAACCCTCTCTGTTAGAGAAAACCCATAAATCTCAGTGAAGACCTCCCCCATTAAAGGTACCAAAGAGTCCCACTCGATCAGCTTTCCTTGGAGCACACAGTCATTCATCTCAGCTCTGCAGTGTCAGGAAAGGAAGCAATAGCAGGGAGGGGAGGCTCAGTCTGTAAATAGAGTCTCTCCTGAACGCCTGTTCACCCAAGGTGAACTCGTGGCCTTGTTGAAAGCGATGGCAGAATTCCCATAAACCTCATCCTAGGGAAGGGTTTGAAAAATGTTCACTTGTTGAACGCCGTGGAGCTGCATTTATCCCAGGACACTTTCAGTACCAGCACATCCATTAGACCTGGAACTTGTTTCTGCACTGAAATTGCTGCACTTCATTACGATAAAATGAGGGCAGCTCCCCTATCATTGATCCAATTTAATGAAATTTAAGCAAGTTTAACTTCTGTACRAAAAAGGTGGAAGGCACATTAGAGTAAGGCACCTTTCCTCTGAAACTRCATCTAACTTTTGTTTGTGCATCAAGGCGGGCAGGGAATAGAACTGAAATTTGATTTTTTCTTAATAAATGGTGTCTTTCAGCAAAGCCTTTATGCCAATACAACACTGTGATGGCCAGGCTTGATTAAAAAAGGGAGCATTTGGGCACAGACCTAACTCGTTTTTAAGCTTGGATGAAGGCTATATCACAAGCTGACTCTAATGTATTTGCAAATAACTCTTTTAGATATTTGGATTATGTCAGTGGGACCTTTTTAAGGCACAGTCAGTCCTTTTCTCTCCCAATGATTGGGWGGAAAACATGCTTCAGGAATGGTGGGAATTTTTAAAGTCTAGAGAAATTGTAAATTCAATGGTCTGAATTCTCTGCAGTGTTCTGGCTGCCCATKGTCACACAATGCCATGTGTAAACTTCTGCCCTCCCAGGGGACTAGGGRGCAAGAGAAAAGCTAAAAGTCAGTGGAAGTTCAGTAGCAATGGAAAGAATTCATCATGGTGCAGACAGCCTGTGACACTCACTTAGTCCCCAAAGCAAATCTCCAGTGGCRGATATAGTTGCAGTCAGATGACTTTTGGAATGAGATTTAACGTCACAGAGGCAAAAAGGCAAAAGAAAAACTTTTAGCAATATAAACAAAATATCCACAATTGYTACAGGCAGGAAAAGAAATCATCTCGGTAGCTGTGAGCTGTTCAGGCGTCCCCTTGGGTCTAGCTGATGGACGTTAAAATTTGAAAATTTTACGAATTAAATTGCATTTGCACTTAATGGAAGCATCTGATTAGGTGGAATCCTGGCATTATTCAGATTATTAGGAATTATGTTGCCAGTGGTGGTTTCATGAATCTTTTAACTAAGATCTTTATCCTGTGACAAATGTATGAAGGTAATCACAGGGAGAAGCATGTTTCATCAAACATGCCTTTTAAATTATGTTTGTCCCAAGAAACCTTTTAATTGAAAGAGAATTAGCATCAMATTTAAAAATATGTGAAGCAAAGAAGATCAACGTTTAAACAAAGTTTTACAATACCCAGCTCTGAAATAATGACCCAAAGAGGGGYAAATTAGGATTTTTCAGTGGTGACTAATTAGGAGCATTGGTGACCTTTGTCTTAAATAAGACCAAGGCAGATGGTTAAGATGATAATTTGTCACTTTGAAATCATAGAGATATAATTCTGCCCAACAGTYTTTTTTCCAAGAACACTGATATGTTTTTTATGTTTGCCTGTCAAAGTTAAAAGCCAGAAGTTAGGACTAAAAATCAAAAGGAGATATCTCAACACTGTAATTAAGCTTTCAGCAAGAAAGTCAACAGTTCGCAAACATTTTATGCTGAGTGACTTCCTGCATGATTAATTGCTTTGGTTTTCCACCTGCAAAACAAAAACTGCTAAAAAAGATATTAATGCATGTTTACCCATGTAGCTCAACTTAATATTTGTCATAAACCATTTATGGAGCTGTTAGAGATTAGACACATCTGCAATAAATGCTGAATTAACAGATTAAAAACYGGATTTTCTATTTTTGCTTAAAGCAAGACATCTAGTTAAAAGCCAGGATTCYCTAAGGTATGTCTTGCTTCATTCACTGATATTATGATATTTTGCTGCATTTCTATTGAGTTATTATATATTATAAGTGTGAATTTAAACAGTATTTTAAAAAGAAAAAGTCGATATAACCCCACATCAAAAGAGCTAGCTCAGGTTTTCCATTTATTGTCCTCAATTTTTGTGTGTCAGTTGTCAAAAAGACCAATATCTACATACAAAACCAACAACAGCAACAACAAAATGCTATGGTTCACATTGCTATGAAATCTTAGACAGGAGAAGGAATAAATCATAAACATGATTAATGGTATGACCTCAGTTTTCACCTTGAGTGTCAAAATGACATTTATTTCCCATTCATTCTGTTGAAAGTCAAAAGCAGAATACAGAAGATGTATGAAAAAAGGCACATTAAAGATATAAAATAGCTGCTTGGAGCTGTGTATCATGGCAAAACACTGAACTGCATTATGCCTAGGACAGGAGAAATGCATATTTTTTTAAAAAAAGAAAAATTACCATAGAAAAAGTGTAGAGGGAGATAGGCTCTAGTCATCCTGTTTTGTTTTTTTTTTTTTTTAAATTTTAAAATTATTTTTTCATCGTATGTTTGCATATATGTAGTTTTTTTATATGAATGTAGATACACAGCTGTAATTAATTCATGGAGTTCTGTACTTTCTCATATAAACCATATAAATACTTTAAGAAAAGTGAAGTTGTGCAAATTTTAAGGGACTGAAATTGTGACAATTTGGCTCAAAATACAGGTACATTGTTATTGCTTAAAAATTAGAACAGCTTGTTATTAGAATATGGAATCCCTGTTCCTAGTAATGTGCAGTAAAATAGAGCAATGTGCAAAATAAAAAAAAAAATTGAAAAACATGGCTGCTGTGAATTAGAACTTTTGTTCAGAATAAGGAAAAAAAAAGATGGTACCAACACAGCAGATAGGTAAGGTTCACCCTCATTGTGCTGGTTCTCTTCACACKCATTCTTCTCTTAGGCTACTGAAGTAAGAAGACCATTTAATGRCTTTTTTAGAGCAGGTTATTATACTGTTAAATTGGACCACATTTAAGAGTTTAACAAAAATCTGCAAAAGCAGAAATCMCAGGAATATCTAAAAGTCTGATGAYRAGTCCAGTGATTTTTGTTAGTATTTGCTCACAAAATATTGGAGCAATTCTCTAGGCATATGCATAADACAACACAATACAAATTAATATTAGATCAGATTTTTATTACATCCTGTATTTATAACAGGAGTTAGCCCCTTAAAATTCAGTATTTGCTCAGTGCGTTCTAGATAGTTCAGACAATTATTTTCTTCAGAAAATATAAAATCCATTATAACTGTATGAGTGACTTTTCAGGAAATGAACGTGCCTTTTTTCTTTCAAGGGGCTTACAATTTTATGATGGCTAAGATTTTCTTAATATTGGCTGGGTGACAGAGAACCTTGTGCTGCAAAATAGAACAGAATTGATAGATATGCTAAATTTTTGACCAATACCTTGAAAGGACTTAAAAAAAATTAAAAAGATATGTTGAACGATCCTAGCTTTGCTCTCAGAATGATGACATTCTGGTAACAACTAGTGATTAATCGATACCAAACAATGAAATCAAGGTCATGGTGAGTTATTGTTAAACATTAATTCATTTCTTAGCATTAGGAGGCAGCTATATTTAGCTTATTCTATAAATATTAGCCTCACCTAACTRTCTTTAGTGCTTTCCATAGCTATCCCCTGAGATATACATTAGCTGAGAACTTATCTGTATATCAAGGAAGAAATTCTACATTAGGGAGAAACATAGCTATTTTTTTATATTCTACCATGAGAAAGGAGAATAAAAATATTAATGAAAAGCTTTARTGAAATGTTCTTAAATAAGCTACCACCATGTAAACCTCTTTGGTGTGCTGTGGTGTGTTACAGAGAGTATAAGGCACTAAATGAATGGACAGTTTAAGGGACTAAAAGGACACTTGGAGTAATTTAATTGCACTATTTATATTAGTTTATGAAATAAAAAAAAATCATTCTTCCTCTAAATGAGTGAAATTTGCCTTTGGTCATTGGTTTCTCTGCATTGACCACAGAAAAATATGTATTATCTGTAATCATCTGTAAAAACAACTGCTGTASAGTAATGGATGCACCCAGAGATTAGTGAACCAAACTACTGGGCGGTTGCTTTGTCTMTTAAGAAAAAAGATTTCTGCAGTGAATTCACAGTGAAAAACAGCTTTAAGAAAAAAAAATCTTCTGGAAACAAAATGCACTTTAAAAAAAAAATTATGAAGACATATGTACTTGATTTTGAAATCTAAGTTAATAATTTGAAATCAATAATGAATAGAAGAAAGGCAATCATGCTTTCRAGTTTTTTTTCTTGGAAATTGTCAATTATGTTTCTTCATTGCTTGAAGTAAATTCTCATAAATTCTGAACACTTTCTGTGGCCAATACAAAGGCACCATTTTTCCACTGTGAAACTAAACTAAAAATAATTCAATTCATGTTAGAAAGCAAGGACTATAAAACTAAGTAATTGGATGAAAAATCAGGGCCTGATGAGTGATGAATCTCTCCATGCATTAGTGTCCATTTTGTGGCTTGGAAACCCTTTTCTCTTTCAATATTCTGATTTTCTTGCAATGTTCAGTTTGGTAATGAGGTTTTTGAACATTGCTTCATGTATTAAATTTAAATACAAAATAGATATCATGCATAAGTTAGCTACTCAGTGCTATCTTTGACTGATATTTGAAAAACTGAATTTTTTAAAACTACAGCTTTAGCATCTGGGAGTACTAGATTTAAATGGAAATAACTCCTCCATAAATTTATTTTGCATACTTTATGAGAAAAACCTCTCTAACTAATGGTAGSTAATGTTAAAGGCTTCCCACAAAGYTTGGATTATTTCACAAAGGCTTTAATAATTTTTTTTTATTCACTTTTACTTTTGTTTATCTTTGCTGCGATTATTTTTGAGCTTTCTTAATAATTTCTAAGTTTTTCATGAGAAAGTGTGTCATTTTTTATTCCAAGAGATCAAATGCAATTGGAGAGCAGAATTAATCAGAAACAGTGTTTTTCAGTGTCAAAATTGATTGTTGCCTCCCCAGTTTTTCATCCTTGGACTTTTTATTTTGTTTGGGGATTTGTTTAGTTTGCTTTTTTTTTTTTTT